>NC_081759.1:13132247-13229747 GCF_963082965.1 Carassius carassius | reverse complement strand
CTGATTGGCTTCATCACTCTGTCTCCTCTCCACCAGTTAGCTGGTGTGTGGTGGGCGTTCTGGTGCAATATGGCTGCCGTCGCATCATCCAGGTGGATGCTGCACACTGGTGGTGGATGAGGAGATACCCCATGACAATGTAAAGCACTTCGAGTGCCTTAGAAAAGCACTGTATAAATGTAAGAAATTATTATTATTATTAATATGCACAATATTGTTATTGTGGGCACGTCTAAATACCGTGAATAATTACCATATTTTCCGGACTATAAGTCTCACTTTTTTTCATAGTTTGGCTGGTCCTGCGACTTATAGTCAGGTGCGACTTATATATCAAAATTACTTTGACATGAACCAAGAGAAAACATTACCGTCTATAGCCGCGAGAGAGCGCTCTATGCTGCTCCGTGCTCCTGTAGCCTACACTGAGCAGCATAGAGCGCCCTCTCGCGGCTGTAGTTTTCTCTTGGTTCTTGGTTCTAAATAAATGCAACTTATAGTCCAGTGTGACTTATATATGTTTTTTTTCCTCTTCGTGATGTATTTTTGGACTGATGCGACTTATACTTAGGTGCGACTTATAGTCCGAGAAAATACGGTATATATTACAAATTATTCAGAATTTGGAATGTATATTAAGAATACTATTCCCATCAGCCTGTCAAAATGCACAACACTGCTGTATGCTGCTTGAAAGACAACGTGTGCTCTGATGTAAACAAGCATGCATGAACAAGCACATGGAGGAACACGTGAGAGACGCGCTGAAAGAAAGCACATTCACTCTGACAGCAGATGGTGCTAAACTGCAGAAAAATAGCAGTCTTTACTCTGGAAACCCCATAAATAAAGCAGCTGCGCTAATTTCTAAAATGTATTTAAATAGTCATTCAAATTTGTGGATTTGCAATAGTGTTCATTTCAGACAAATATTACATATTTAGACTTAACAGTCTATTTATTTATTTTTCATTTTAATCTGGACTACAACATGCCCAGTTTTGATTCTTTATTGTTAATTCACACTTTACATTAGGGCTTCATTAGTTAACATAGGTATTCCTAGTCACTAGTCATTCATATCTTAGGTATTCCAATATTTAATAACACTTTGTTAAAATCAAAAGTTGCAACTGTGTTATTTAATGAGATAAAAAAAATACAAGTCTTAGTTCATGTTAACAAAGATTAATAAGTTCTGTTGCAAATGTAGCTATTGCTCATTGTGAATGTTAATGGTTAACTAATGAGGTCTTATTGCAAAGTGATACCTATTGGTCTTTCTAGTTCTTTTGCACATTAATCTGTGTAAAACTTTTAACTTGATATATTTTCTGTATTGATTTATTGTACTTAAATGTTCAGTTATTTTTGTTAATAAAAGGTTTTTTAACCTGTTATACTGTATTATGACCCCTTTTTGAAACTAAATTTCAATACCATGATAATACCATATATTGGATAAAAGCATGATCAATTAATCTCAACAGGAAAAATTGATACCGGCATATCCCTAGTCTGGAGCCCTGTTTTTACTAGGGATGGGTCACGATTTTCAAATAATTGATTAGTTGATTTATTTAGAGAATATCGAATAGTGATTAATGTCTTAAAATTTTCCCCCGTTTTCTCAAACACATTGTCTCACACGCACACTGTAGACTTGCATGACATAAAAAAAGAATTGCGTAGCATATAACGGTTACAGTAACTTGGGATGATGTCAAATAAGAGTTATGTGTGGACAACAAACACCCCCGACTGGGTTAGAGGTGTGGCTGAATCCATATTCAGAAAGGCGCGAAAACAAATAACCCGTTCTATGGAGTCACTTAAGGAACATGGTTAGCCGCCTGATAACAGTAGCCTGTTACATTACAGAACATAACATTTCACTTACCACATGAACAGAGTAAGGAGAGATGACTGAACAATTTTCAGATCCTGAACACCACTGGCAAAAATCTAATCTTGTAAAATGTGTGCCAAGTACTGCTACTCTGTACTATAAACCGAGTAAGTGTGATTGCGAATCTCAAATGGCTCCCTGATGGCCGCAGTTTATATACAGTATAATTACCCAACGATATAATTGCAACAGAAGAAATTGAAGAATATTTTTCCTCCCAGCTCTTCTTTTTTCCTTTAGAGATTGAAGTTTTTAAAATAGAAATGTCCTAGCCTTATGAGCAGTTGATTTATGCTAATCATTGGACTATTACTGTTATGTGTGCCGTCACTTGGTTATGTTTATTATTTTAATATGTTTCAGCACGTTACAATCAATATATGGCTTGAGTTAAGCCTATCTTCTGAATTAAACCATTTATCATACAGATTGAAAGTGTGAATCCGGTCTCTCTCCCTTTCTCTATGTTTATGGGTGTTTGTGCTTGCAGGGGACGGGTACAATTTTCGAATAATAAACAAATAATACCCAGCAAATTTTCAAATATTATTTCAACAATCTTTCGCAGATTGGAGAGCCTCTGCCCATCTTTACTTCTGAGAGACTCCACTGTTCCAAAGCTGCACTCCAGCTTTTCCACTGTGTGGTATGACTCTGCTCGGCTCAGTTCAGCATGCCACGGCTCTGCATGGTTTGCTATTCCAATTGAGTTCAGTATCACTTTATAGTTAATAGGATTATTCCTCTACTGCCTCGACTGAATAACTTTTTCATTCCACATCGCCCCATCAAGGTCTCGCTGTATCCAGTCCTCTGCTAACAATTAGAGAAACGTCTGTACTTTCTCAACAGACAGCCATTTTTTGATTTCCAAATAAAGGTGAGCTTGTTCAAAACAGTTACTTTCAATCCTTAACTGGCTGTGCTGATTTAAATCTAGTGGTTCTGTTGTGTTTATCACAAGTTCAGTGACGCAGTCATGTTTTGGTAATGGTACGCTTCACTTGCAACCTCAACCGAGGTGGTACTAAAAAAAGTACTAGGTACTGTACCCAATGGAAAACCCCCAAAAAGTGAACTGTACCAATCCGTACCGAGCCATATCGTGGAAAAGCGCCATAAGACATCACTTTTATAGATAATCCTGTTAACTTAATTAGTTGCTAGACGTTCTCCCAGCTGAATCTTTTCAAAAATGTATAGCTTTTTCAGCCCTTTGTTGACCCTGTGCCAACTTTTTTTACACCTGTAGCAGGCATCAAATTTGAAATGAGCTCATTTAGTGGATAAAGGTGTAAAATTTCTCAGTTTAAACATTTGTTCTCTATTTTCTATTGTGAATGAAATGAATGAAAATGAATGAAATCTAAAGAAGTCTTTTCTTTTCCTATACATTACCGTAGCAAATACCAGATGAACTTGATGAACATCAGGCCGACAAATCCACAACATATGCAAATGACAAAGTGCTCATGAAAACGGAATAAAGATTTATGCCTTGTATAATGTATAATCAGTGTTGGGGAGTAACTAGTTACATATAACGGCGTTACGTAATTTAATTACAAAATTATTGTAACTGTAATTAGTTACAGTTACTAAGAAAAAATGAGTAATTAAATTACAGTTACTTATGAAATTTTTATGATTACAAAGGGGATTACATTTGAATATTTACACACATCCACATACAGATTTAACTGATTTCTTTCCCAAATTGCACTGACTATTCTGAGACATACCGCCCTAATAATTTCTGGGATGCGGAAACACAGTCTGGTTTGTAGAATAAAAACGGAATACCTAACGCGGACGGAATATTCCACATTTTGGATGACTAAATCAAAAGTAGGTCAGTACACTTGAATCAAAACTAGACATCGACTAGTGTCTGTGAATATAAAGCCCCAAAAATGCAATATATGACTTGCACATTCTGCGTGTCTGTGGAAATCAGGCGCGGACTGGACACCGGGAGATCCGGGACAATTCCCGGTGGCCTGGCAGCCGATTTTGCCCCACTATTTAATATCATTATTGTATAATTGCCTGCCGAATGTACTAAAGCGATCATTTGCGAATCCGCCATTTGATAATTAAATCTCTAATAAGTCATGAATTGTTAGTCTGTCTCCGTCTGTCAGTGGATCAACAGCTTCCTGACAGACAGGCAGCAGCTAGTGAGGCTGGGAAAATACACATCCAGCACCCGTACAATCAGCACCGGAGCTCCCCAGGGCTGTGTTCTCTCCCCACTGCTCTTCTCCCTGTACACTAATGACTGCACATCTAAGGACCCCTCTGTCAAGCTCCTGAAGTTTGCAGATGACCCCACACTCATCGGCCTCATTCAGGACGGTGACGAGTCTGCTTACAGACAGGAGGTTAAAGAGCTGGCTGTCTGGTGCACTCTCAACAACCTGGAGCTTAACACGCTCAAAACAGTGGAGGTGACTGTGGACTTCAGGAGAAACCCCCCTGCACTCCCCGCACTCACCATCATGAACAGCACTGTGACTGCAGTGGAGTCATTCAGGTTCCTGGGCACCACTATCTCTCAGGACCTGAAGTGGGACATTCACATTGACTCCATTGTGAAAAAGGCCCAGCAGAGGTTGTACTTCCTTCGCCAGCTGAGGAAGTTTAACCTGCCACAGGATCTGCTGAAACAGTTCTACTCCACCATCATCGAATCCATCCTCTGCACTTCAGTAACTGTCTGGTTCAGCTCAGCTTCTAAATCTGACCTCAGAAGACTACAGAGGGTAGTCCGGACTGCTGAGCGAATCATCGGTTCAACTCTCCCATCTATTCAAGAACTGTACTTATCCAGAGTGAGCAAAAGGGCTGTTAAAATCACTCTGGACTCCTCACATCCAGCACACTCCCTCTTTGAACTGTTGCCATCTGGTCGACGCTACAGAGCACTGAGCACCAGAACGACCACACACAGGAAGTTTCTTCCCTCAGGCAATCCATCTTATGAACAGCTGATACACACTGAACACACTACACTTTATATTTATATACACATACACTTAATTTATCTAACACACATACTTAGTATACACTTAAATTTTGCACATAATATACATGTACATACATAACTGCATTTTTGTAATATACCTGCCTACAATTGTCAATTTGTATATTGTCATTCCTTGTCTACCTATTTGTATTTTTTGTATTTTTATATTCTTTTATTATGTGTTTTATGTTCTGTCGCTGTCATTCTGTTGTACTGCGGAGCTTCTGTCACGAAAACAAATTCCTCGTATGTGTAAACATACCTGGCAATAAAAGCTCATTCTGATTCTGATTCTGTTAGTCGCGACTCGCGCGCTCTCCGCGCCTCCGCCAAACGGTTTGTTTGTTGCAGAGCGGACCATCAGCGTGCGCTTTCTGAAGTATAAACTGAAGAAGTCTGCGTCCGCGCTGACCGTGTCTGCATCCGGATTGCTCATCCGGACACTATAACACAGGCTTTACAATCGCAACTTCATTGTGCTGTTACTACATCGAGCCGAATTTTACTAAATTGTTCAGCTCCCGACAGAGTCAGGTGTAGTAGAATTATTTATTTATTCAATTAATCTAATCGATTAGATATAATATTTAGGCTATAATATTATAAATCAGGTTGGTTTGTATTGGTGACGTAATGTCGACGTTGATGCCACCTTCAGATAAAAAGTCAGAGGTATGGAAGTATTTTAGATTTCGTAAGCAAGACCACGACGATAGTGTTGTGGACTGTTCACTGTTCTTTTTTATACATATAGTATTTGTATTAAATCTATATTCATTGACTTGAATCGAGAATCGTGTATAGAAAATAGATCTTAAGATCTTTGCCCGAACCCGATCGGACTTCATTTCGATTCGGGATTCATTTATATAATTTTACACAGGCTCGGGCTTGTGCGGTAACCGAGCGGTCATGTAATGTGTTTCGATTAGTGCGAGAAAGATGCGAAAATGAATGTTGAGTAGTTGAAACAGAGGCTTGCCTCTGACGATTACGTTTTGGTAGCACCAGCAACTAAATCAAAGTCTGAGGTTTGGAGAAGTTTTGACCTTGTTTATAATGGGAATCCTCGAATAATGAGCCAGAGGGTTATATTGCTGGACGCACCATCAGTGAGCGCAGGAACGCGCTGAAGACATCTATAGTGGATTCAATCATTTTCCTCCACAAAAACACTTAGGCCTTACCTAATCTTGGTGAGAAAATGTTTTTTAAAATAATAACTAAATATTAATTGAGTCTTAAATGCATAATGTAGACAGCGTAGGCTATATAAGCTAATGTTGCCATTATTATTTTATTATGTCAGCTGCTATGGCGAAGCAAATCCAGCCTTTATCTTAAATAATTTAGTTATTGCCAAATACCCATCTTAATTTAGATTTTATCTTAATTCAATTTTTTAAGAAAGACTTGTTTTTATTGGTGCGTTGGCCTATTTATATGCTAAATGAGCCTATGCTATTTATAGAGTGCTGAGACATTACGATGTTACAGAGGACTTATTTTATTTTTTTGTTCAAACTTTCAAGTGGCCTATTACGTTAGTCATGTATAAATTATGTTAAAACATGTATAAATGACTCATTCCTGACAAAAGGCAAAAGAGCTGTGCGTCCATACATTTGAATAATGTCGGCTTGTAAATGGGTTCGGGCTTTTAAAATGCTGTCAATCAAAATGTACTTGTCGGGCTCTGATCCTGTCGGGCTTAACTTTTAAGGCCCGATTGCAGCTCTAATAGAAAATCCAATCGAGAATCGAAATCGAATCGATTTGAGAGCTTGTGAATCGAAATCGAATCGATCTGGAACATCTGAATCGATACCCAGCCCTATGGAGATTTGATTTGATTAATTTATGCTAACTTTGACAAATTCCGTGACTATCCATATTAAAATGTAAGTTTCCTTTTCATGACTGGATTTTGAGATTCTGTCCGCGTTTTCTGCTTCGCGGAAATCATAGCGCTATATGTTTCATGAACCGGGTTGACCAGGTACTCGGTACCACTGGTACTTTAAGAAACCTGGTACCATGACATTTTCATTTTTTTTGTACAGACTTGGTACCGAAGTACCGGGTCTTTAGACAACACTAATTCAGATATTTATACAACATAGGCTAAATATTACAACTTATATACGTACAAAAAGACCAAATGCACATGAACTTGAACTAAGTTACGTGCTAATCAGAATGTGTAACTTCTGTTGTGGATGCGCTCTTGGCTCTTTCGCAACAACACATCATGAATCATGAAAACCAAACCAAACTAATTAATTATAATGTTTTATTATAATATTATTCTCATTATAATGTTATATATATTACAATCTCAATCATAGTAATGTTGTAAGCTGCTGTTTGAGCTGCGTGTGCTGAGATAAAGATGATCACCATCAAACTGAAGCGCTCTATTAACCCTCTGTAGGCTATAGCTTAACCAAACATATTCTATATGAGAAAAATCTAATTTATATGCATAAAAAACACAATATTACAATGTTCAACTGCACATAAGACTATAAATGCACAAGCAAACATAACTGTGCTAGTCGTGTGGATCTGTTGTGGATGCACTCTTCCCTGAACAACATGCTAAAACATGGGTGAACAAAGATTCTGTTACCTTATTTTACAGTACCTAACAATCTCATTATATGACTTGCCCTGCACATAGCAGTTCACTGTATTTTCCTTTTCTAAATGTTTCCAATTATACTTTAAGCAATTAAAAACCATCATGGTGAAGTGCGCATCTGAAGTGTTTCTGCAGGAAATAATGCATTATTTATCGGCTCTAAGATATTATTATTCTCTTATCGATTAATCGGTCAATAACAGAAACATATATTGGCCGATATTGATTTGGTGGCCGATATATCGTGCATCCCTATACATTATGGTAACTGCATTTTTTTTTGCAGTTATTAATATAAATGTTGGTTAAATTAATAATTAAAAAAATTAGGCTACCGTATTTTCCGGACTATAAGTCGCACTTTTTTTCATAGTTTGGCTGGTCCTGCAACTTATAGTCAGGTGCGACTTGTTTATCAAAATTAATTTGACATAACATGAACCAAGAGAAATAAACCAAGAGAAAACATTACCGTCTACAGCCGCGAGAGGGCGCTCTATGCTGCTCAGTGCTCCTGTAGCCTTCCACTGAGCAGCATGACGCACCATAAGTGAGCACAGGAGCGCGCTGAAGCCATCTACAGCGGATTCAATAATTTTCCTCCACAAAAACATGTAGGTTTAGCCTAATCTCTGTGAGTTAAGGTTTTTCAAATGATAACTAAATATTCATTGAGTCTTAAATGCATAATGTGGACAGAGTATTTACGCTAATGTTGGCATTATTCTTTTATTAAATGTCCGGCGGAGCCTTTATCTTAATTTCGTTATTGCCAAATACCCATCTTAATTTAAAATGTATCTTAATTTAATTTGTTAAAAAAGACTAGTTTTTATTGGTGCATTGGTCAATCTATAGGCTAAATGAGCCTAGGCCTATTTAGAGTGCTGAGATGTTAAGATGTTACAGAGGACTTATTTTATTTCTTTATTCCAACTTCCAAGTGGTCTAGTCTACCGTATTTTCCGCATTATAAGGCGCACCGGATTATAAGGCGCACCTTCAATGAATGGCCTATTTTAGAACTGTTTTCATATTTAGGGCGCACCGGATTATAAGGCACATAGAAGATACTGCAGTCAAACGTTTGACTGGGTTTGCGTTATGCATCCACAACATTTGAATGTCAACATTTTGACAGAGCGCCTTGATCCATAAAGCGCTCCGGATTATAAGGTGCACTGTCGTTTTTTGAGAAAATGAAAGGCTTTTAAGTGCGCCTTATAGTGCGGAAAATACAGTATTTTAGTAATTAATAAATTATGTTAAAACATGTATAAATGACTCATTCTTGACAAAAGGCAAAAGAGCTGCATGTGTGCGCACGTGTGTGTTAGTTCTTTTAAATAGCTGTCAATCAAAATGTACTTGTCAGGCTCGGGTCCTGTCGGGCCTAACTTTTATGGCCCAATTACAGCTCTAGTCCCCAGAGTGTGTACTGTATAGGGCTGCACGATATTGGGAAAAAATGACATTGCGATATTTTATTTTTCTGCGATATATATTGCGATATTTTTTCTTACAAACAGAAATGGGGTGAGCACACTTACATTCTCATTTTAAATGATTTAAACATCGACACCACCATATGCGAGAAGAAGAGAGAGCAAGACAGCGCTCGTGTTGTTTGAAAACGGCTCGCTCTCTCTCTGTCTCTCTCTCTCTCTCTCTCTCTCAATTCAATTCATATTGCTTTATTGGCATGACATACAAAGGTACATATTGCCAAAGCATTGTACATAGCAGAATAGAAACAAACAAAACAAAAATACATATATATTTATAAGAAAAAAAAATTACCAGCAAAATAAATCCATATACATTTCTATAAACATTGATGGTACTTCTAATGTACTCTCTCTGTCTGTCTCTCTTGCGCGCGCGCTCTCTCTCTCTGTCTGTCTCTCTCGCGCGCTCTCTCTCTCTCGCGCGCTCTCTCTCTCTCTCTCTCTCTCTCTCTGTCTCTGTCTCTCGCGCGCGCGCTCGCTCGCTCGCTCGCTCTCTCTCTCTCTCTCTCTCTCTCTCTCTCTGTCTCTCTCGCGCGCGCGCGCTCTCTCTCTCTCTCTCTCTCTCTCTCTCTCTCTCTCTCTCTCTCTCTCTCTCTCTGTCTCTCTCGCGCGCGCGCGCTCTCTCTCTCTCTCTCTGTCTCTCTCGCGCGCGCTCTCTCTCTCCCTGTCTCTCGCGCGCGCTCTCTCTCTCTCTCTCTGTCTCTCTCTCGCGCGTGCGCTCTCTCTCTCTCTGTCTCTCTCGCGCTCTCTCTCTCTCGCTCTCTCTCACGCTCTCTCTGTCTCTCTCGTGCTCCCTCTCTCTCTGCCCTGTTAAACTTGCATGTGGTTTTCAGTCCTGTCAATTATAAACTTTCACTCTATGATGGTTAAGCTGTGCAATTAATCCGCGAATCACATTCGTCAAGGGCAGGGGAGTAGCTGGCCCGTACGGTTAATGAATAACGGATCAACTACGACAGCCTACATCACACATCCTGCGATGTGACTATCGTGGATTCGTACATCGCGATATCGATGCTTAAACGACACATCGCGCAGCCCTAGTACTGTATATGAAGTTTTATCTCAGAATACCCCACAGATAATTTTTTATAGATTGTTGAAATTGCCACTTTTAGAGTATGAAAGTTATTTGTGTTTGTCCCCTTTAAATGAAAATGAGCTGCTGCTCCAGCGGTAGCACTCACAACAGACCCGGAAGAGAAGACAATGCTGAATAAAGTCATAATTTTTGTTATTTTTGGACCAAAATGTATTTTCGATGCTTCAACAAATTCTAACTGACCCTATGATGTCACATGGACTACTTTGAAGATGTTTTTATTACATGGACATGGACAGTATATTGACATACATTTTCAATGGAGGGACAGAAAGCTCTCGAACTAAATCTAAAATATCTTAAACTGTGTTCCGAAGATGAACGGAGGTCTTACGGATTTGGAATGACATGAGGGTTAGTCACTAATTACATAATTTTCACTTTTGGCTGAACTAACCTTTTAAAGTTCTGCATAATTAAGGGCTCAGCCACTTGAGTGACAGGTGGATTGCCGCTGCGGTCACCGCCGTTGAGCTAGGTGGGTGTAGTTTCAGCAACCAGCTCCCACCTTTTTGCCCATCGATTATCCGGAAGTGACACTTGGTGACACACTGTCAAGATGGGGACGGCCACCTCCGCCCACTTTTGGCTTCAAAAACTCTTTTTGAAAACCAATTGGTGACGTCACGGACACTAAGTCCATGTTATTATACAGTCTATGATCCCAACACATGACACTTTTAATGGCTCTTTGGTGTTGACATTGTAACTCCAGCAGTTGTCATAGTAGTGAGAAACCTGTAACTGCTAGTGTGAAGAGACTGTTTAAGTGAAAAAAGTGAAAGTGACATGACATATAGCCAAGTATGGTGACCCATACTCGGAATTCGTACTCTGCATTTTACCCATCCAAAGTGTACACACACAGCAGTGAACACACACACATCTCGTGAACACACACCCAGAGCAGTGGGCTGCCATTTATGCTGCAGCACCCAGGGAGCAGTTGGGGGTTCGGTGCCTTGCTCAAGGAAACTTCCGTTGTGGTAATGAGGGTGGAGAGAGCGCTGTACATTCACTCCCCCACCTACAATTCCTGTTTATGAATTATTGGGATTATAAAACAATGAGTGGGAGAATTTTTACCATTATAAGCTGTTTTCACACACTGCGGCCACACAACTGTGTACAAACACTTGTAAAAGTGATTTTTGCATTCTGTGACACCTTTAAAGAAATGAAGTTTTATTTCCAAGATGATGCGTGGCAAGCTCTAAATTTCAGTAAAATACAACAATATAGTAACAGGTTTGTATTGTAATATTCATTGTAAATCCGAATAATTTTCAGAAACTAATACCAGATATATATTCATGATTAATAATTCCTGCGTAATTACATACTACATAAACAAATATATTTTGTGTTGGATCAGTAAGTCTATTGGACTGTGAAAGCAGTGCGCAGCTCAGCTGACAATCCCACCTTAGTCTCAGCCTTACACATCATGCCCATGGACCACTGGCTAAACATCTGATCCATATGGGACACAAAACTGGAAATACTTCAGGAGTGCTGAAGTCGTCATCAGATTGGATGAATTCTACAGGATTTCTGGGAGACATGTGTGTCGCGTTCTTTAATGTTCTGTCCGGAAACAAAGATGCCTTGACACCAAACCTCCTCACATAAGAAAAAAGCCTTAGTGTTTACAACTGTGACAACGATCAGGATCAACTAAATACAGATGTTTCAAAAGTATGTGAAATATTTAAAGTTTGCGGCATAGAATCTTTCAAATATGTCAGAGAGTTTTCCATACCGGTCTGTTATTGTGGTGACATTTGCACACCCCGACATGTGATGCTGAATGAAACAAACTATGATTGGTTGTTTGACATGTCGGTCAAATGGCCTCATGGGCAGGCCTTGGCCAATGAAAGCTGCCATGAATTCCAGACCTTCAGCTGTCAGTCTCAAGGTCTGGCTGCGCGAGATTACCAGGGGGGCAGGGTTTCATATTTTATTGAATTGAGGTGTTTAAAGACTCCATTTGTCCATTCATTATTTATAAACAAACACGAAAATGTATAAATTGCCCCATTACCTTGTATCTTACGTTGTGGCCCTGTAGAAGCAGTTCTTGTAAAAAAAAATAGGCTAACGATTGCGTCATAACCTGCGACTCTCTGTCGCTCAACCCCCAGGAAGTGCGTGCTTCTAATTGACTTCACTTGTCTCCGCTGAATCCAATGGGGTCGCTGTGTCCATTTCTTTTACTGTCTATGAGGATTACAACCACCTAAACAATCAATATAGTGCATATCCTTTCTGAAAAGACCATAAACATTGCAGTTAACATCTTAAGTAAAAATGAATTTACATCCACTTAAAAACTAATCCTGTGTGACTGATACATTTCAAATCGGGTGATTTTAAATCAGTGTTTTGGCTTTCAGTCAATGGTGCTCTTTGCCGGTAGGAAATAGTAACATGCCCGCTAGAACACTTCCGGTGGCTTTACCACTGAATGGCAGTTTAGAACACGATGAGCGATCCATATAGGCCTAGATCAGTGGTTGTAATATAGTTATAGGCAGTGCTTGAATTGAAGGGGGGCTGGGGGGGATCCGGGACCCCTTATAAGGCATTAGGGACCCCCCAATAAGAAGTAAAACATAGACTTGGGGGGTCCCTCTGATATTTTTATTTGAGTTAAAATGATAATGACAAATGTGATTAAATTCATGCAATGGATATGGTAATTATTTACAATAATTTATATTAAGTTTGTTTATGGGTTAGCTGTTACGTCACTTTAAATTTTAAACACCCCGCTCCAAGTCTAAAGACCACTAAGCACAGGACATCATTGACATGACTGCTTGATTGGCGGCGCACTGGTGAAGCTAACTTCAGCTAAAAATGGAGAATAATAAACCTCCACTCACAGTCAGGAAGTTTCTTTCTTACTGACTTTTTTGAGGGGTAATTTTCACTCTCTGTGTATTCTAAGATGCTATGAGTAACAGCTTTTTAGTAATTATTGTTGTTAGGTTTCTGTGCTATATATAATCCATTCAGAATTGTATAAAACTTGTTTTTCATGCTGCTAAGATCAACGGCCACATACACGCTGCAAAGTTTCGGGAACTATATCGGCATATAAATGCGGGAAATCATTCTTGAAATAGCTATGATGGATATATTGATTGCCATAGCTAGTTCCTGAATAAAGACATTTGGACTGAAATGGTTGAATAGTCTGCTGACTGACAGACTCACTCATAAGAGAGCCTTGCCGCCATCTACTGGATGCAAACTATGTAAACTGCACGGAAATCTTGAAAAAAAAAAAAAAAACACAACACTAGCACACAGACTGACAGCGAGGTTTGTTACAATTTATATTTTTAATATCTAATAAACTGGTTTAGTTTCTTGCATTTAAACAAGTCTTTTGGAACAAACATTATTATCACAAAGTGTCAGTCATCCAGCTGTTTTTAGAGGAAATAATAAATACTATATTGGTTAATAACGCTAGAATTATTCTGTTGGATGCACACTTCTGTTCAAAAATCATTTCTGTTCACCAAGCCTGCATTGATTTGATCCAAAATACAGTAAAACAGTAATATCATGATATATTATTACAATTAAAAATAATAATAATACAATAGTAAACAATTTTTAGCATCATTCCTCCAGTCTTCAGTGTCAAATGATCTTTAGAAATCATTCTAATAGGCTGATTTGGTGCTCAAGAAACATTTATTAATATTATCAATGTTGAAAACAGTTGTGTATAATTTTTTTTTTCAGGATTCTGTGATTAATAGAACATTCAAAAGAACAACACTTACCTGAAATAGATATAATTTGTAACATTGTATACTACCATTCAAAAATTTATGATTTGTAAGAATTAAAATTATTTATTTTTGGGTGGAAAGAAATTAAATAAATTAATACTTTCATTCAGAAAGGATGCATTAAATTGATAAAAAGTGACAGTAAAGTTATTTGACAAAGTCGTGGCCTAATGGTTAGAGATTCGGATTCATAATCCAAAGGTTGTGAGTTCGAGTCCTTGGCCGGCAGGAACTGAAGGTGGGGGGGGGGGGGAGTGAATGTACAGCGCTCTCTCCACCCTCAATACCACAACTGAGGTTCCCTTGAGCAAGGCACTGAACCCACAACTGCTCCCTGGGTGCCGCAGCAAAATTTTTAAAAATAAAATGGATGTTTTACGGATCTTCAAGTGCCTCATGTAGTCCCCAGGTATATTTGACATAGTTGCCTTTTTGGGTCTGCTGATTTGTCACCCTCTAAATCCAGTCATTCTTTATCAACACAGAAGCCTGTTCTTTTAAGCCTGTTTTTGATAAATAGTATATAGTTATGCATATTATGCTCAAATATATTGTCAACTGTATATTGCGAGACTAACCCCCCATCCCCACCAAAAAAATAAAAAATAAATAAATAAAGTTTTATGGTGGGGACCCCCCATAAGACTTCATTCAATTCAAGCACTGGTTATAGTTTAATATAATATAATATAATATAAATCTTATTTAACTATTCCTTTTAATACGAAACACAAACCCATTCTTAATCCATTAGTCCATTTGTTGAGGTAAAGTAAAACCGTTTCCCATGATCATTTTATAAAGTGCATTATTTAGAAAATGTTGGCTATGTATCTTAAGCAGTGCACTGGATAGGTTTTTACCTATTACGATTTGCTTTCAGTCAATACAGTTATGATGTAGGAAGTATGATCAGCTCTGTTTTAAACCGCAACATATCAACTGAAAGACTTTTTCAACGTGTTCAACCTTAAATTGCCCACAACTTCATTAAATTAAATTGTTTCATTATCAACTTAATACAAAACACAAAATTCCGTGTTTGTTTAAAGTCTATCTAGTCTAGGCCTAAGGTTGCGTGTTCACCTTGGTGTTGACAAAATATGTTGCTGAGTTACAGCCACTAACACATTCAACGTTATTAATTATGAACCAAGAGATTACGATATAGGTAAAAAACTGTCTTTATAGATACCACAACAGCAATCTAAACCGATTTTAAAAAATCATCTGCAGCTGAGAGCTAATGTATTTTTTTTTCCTGACTCCCAGTGAGAGTAAAAATGGCAACTCACTGAGCACCCTCATACTACGCGTACACTGCCCAACTACAGGCAATATGTTGCAAATTCGAAACACTACGGTCAACGTGAATCTCAAGCAATTATAAAGAGTATAAAAGTTACTCACCAAATAACTTCCAAAATACTGTGGGATACTTCCAAAAAACTAACCCTCAGAGGTTGTGTCAGTACGTGTCGTCGTACACGTCAGCATAGATAACCACAATATGGCAAGCCATATTAACATTTTAACAATTTACATTTTCTATTGGCAGTGATTGATGCGTGCTATTTATGCTCCCAGGCACCTCTGTGTGTTTAACACAGAGTTTGTCAAATCATTTCTCCTCTATCATCCATATTGATATTAAATGTACCATTCCGTGTAGAGTTCAAATAGGTTTACATTTTGTGGTCTGCACTGATGATCCACTCCGTACTATTACGTCTTCGGACCGGAGAATACTTTGTGTGCTGACGCAGTTTGAGTGACATTGTGAAACCACTTAATTTGCCCCAAATTGCACAAATAAGTGACTGATTTCAGCAAAAGTTTCAGCAGCTATTTATAGTGTAGGGGGTGTGACACTTTGGATTCTAGACAGCATTTGACTGGACAAAAAAACTGATGAGAAGCTGAAGTGCAGTGTACTTTCATCAAAATCATTGATTCATATTGGTGGAAGTGAGAGAATATATGTTTTAAATGCTTATATCTTCTAAGTGCAAATGATTTGTTGTTGTTTCAGAATCAGAATCATGTTTAAAGGGCTAGTTCACCCAAAAATGAAAATTAGTCCATAAAATACTCACCTTGAAGTCATCCTAGGTGTATATGAATTTCTTCTTTCATACAAATCCAGTCCGAGTTATTTTAAAATTTGTCTTTGATCTTTCAAGCTGTTTGATGCCACACAACGGGTGTTGCACTTCACTGGCGCATCCATTAAAAAAATGTGTCTCACACAGCTCCGGGGGATTAACAAAGGCCTTCTGTAGCAAATCAATGCATTTTTGTAAGAAAAATGTAATAATCACTTTAATATAGCTTGTGCCGTTGAGTCTCGTAAACACCAATATTTGTTAACAGGAGCTTTTTATTAAACTTCTCAAAGAATGATGCAGTGCAACACCCGCTGAGTTGCATCAAACAGCTTGAAAGGCCATTTTTAAAATAACTCCAACTATACTGTCACAGTGTCTGGGTTGTGTTCCCTGGGTTTCCACTAGGTGTCCTCAGTTCCCACGGTGTTTATCATATTATCACTTCCTGTCTCCTTATTTGGTCACCTTCCTCCTTGTTTAGTTAATTGATTGTTCCCCACCTGTCTCCTGTTTCCCCATTATCCTTTTGTGTATATAACCCGGTCTGTCTTAGTATGTGTCACGGAGTCGTTGTTTATTCATGTCCGTCAGTTCGTACCCTTGCCTTGTCTTCTTGTTTAGTTTATGTTTTGTTTGGATATTCTGGTTTTGACCCTGCCTGGACTGTTTACCCCTGTGGATTACCCTTTAATAAATGACTTACCTGCAAATTGGTTCCCTCTCCTGTGTTATCTGTAACACCCAACGTGACAGAACGACTCCGTCCCACTAGGAACCAGCGGTATGTCATTTTTCCGTTCCCCAGCCAAGATGGCGGAGCGGCGAACCAAGTACCTTCGGTTGATCGCCCTCCGCCAAGAGGGCAATGAAGTGGGTGCCCTGGCTCGGGTGTTCTGGTCCCTGGCCGAGGGCATGGGCTACAACGATGCGGCCCTCAAGGACTATTTTAATGGCGGGCTGGATGATCCAGTGTCTCAGGAGGAGATGGCGCAGTTAGAGACACTGGAATTCTGGGAATTTGTGCGCTACCTGCAGCATCGGCTTCGGTGGGATGCCCCAGCCACTTCTGTCTCTTCCGGCGGGGTGGTCGTCAGCCCAGCACCACTGCCCAGGATGGCAACCAGCCAAGCACCACAACCCAAGATGGCCGCCAGTCCAGCACCACTTCCCAGGATGGCTACCAGCCAAGCGCCACAGCACAAGATGGCCGCTAACCCAGCGCCAATGCCCAAATTGGCCACCGTTCCAGCTCCACAGCCCAAGATGGCCGCCAGCCCAGCGCCAATGCCCAAATTGGCCACCGGTTCAGCGCCACAACCCAAGATGGCCGTCAGTCCAGCGCCACAGCACCAGATGGCCGTCAGTCCAGCGCCACAGCACAAGATGGCCGTCAGTCCAGCGCCACTGCACAAGATGGCCGCTAACCCAGCGCCAATGCCCAAATTGGCCACTGGTCCAGCGCCACAGTACAAGATGGCCGCCAGTCCAGCGCCACAACCCCAGATGGCCGCCAGCCCAGCACCACAGTACAAGATGGACGCCTGTCCAGAGTCATGGCCCAAGATGGCTGCTTGCCCAGCGCCGCTGCACAGGATGAGAGTCTCAGCTGACCCTCCGGAGTCGAGTCAGGTGCCTGTGAACTCCCCAGAGTCGAGTCAGGTGCCTGTGAACTCCCCAGAGTCGAGTCAGGTGCCTGTGAACTCCCCAGAGTCGAGTCAGGTGCCTGTGAACTCCCCAGAGTCGAGTCAGGTGCCTGTGAACTCCCCAGAGTCGAGTCAGGTGCCAGGGAACTCCCCAGAGTCGAGTCAGGTGCCAGGGAACTCCCCAGAGTCGAGTCAGGTGCCAGGGAACTCTCCAGAGTCAGGGCTAGTCACCGATGACATTCTAGAGTCAGGGCTAGTCACCGATGACCCTCCAGAGTCAGGGCTAGTCACCGATGACCCTCCCGAGGCAGGGCTAGTCACCGATGATTTTCCAGAGTCAGGGCTAGTCACCGATGATTTTCCAGAGTCGAGTCTGGTTCCAGATGACCCTCCAGAGTCGAGTCTGGTTCCAGATGACCCTCCAGAGTCAAGTCTGGTTCCAGATGACCCTCCAGAGTCAAGTCTGGTTCCAGATGACCCTCCAGAGTCAAGTCTGGTTCCAGATGACCCTCCAGAGTCAAGTCTGGTTCCAGATGACCCTCCAGAGTCAAGTCTGGTTCCAGATGACCCTCCAGAGTCAAGTCTGGTTCCAGATGACCCTCCAGAGTCAGGGCTAGTCACCGCTGATCCTCCAGAGTCAGGGCTAGTCACCGTTGACCTTTCAGAGTCAAGTCAAGTCACCGGTGATCTTCAAGGACTGAGTCAAGTCACCGGTGATCTTCAAGGACTGAGTCAAGTCACCGGTGATCTTCAAGGACTGAGTCAAGTCACCGGTGATCTTCAAGGACTGAGTCAAGTCACCGGTGATCTTCAAGGACTGAGTCAAGTCACCGGTGATCTTCAAGGACTGAGCCAAGTCACCGGTGATCTTCATGAACAGAGGCAAGTCACCGGTGATCTTCATGAACAGAGGCAAGTCACCTCTGATCTTCATGAACAGAGGCAAGTCACCTCTGATCTTCATGAACAGAGGCAAGTCACCTCTGATCTTCATGAACAAAGGCAAGTCACCTCTGATCTTCATGAACAAAGGCAAGTCACCATTGATCTTCATGAGCAAATGCAAGTCACCAATGATCTTCATGAGCAGTGTCAGGCCAGCACCGATCTTCTGGAGTCCAGTAGAGACACCATGGAATTACCAGAGTCTCGTCCTCCCGTTGATCCGGCCGCACGGAAGTGGTGGGCTTCTGATCCGCCCTGGGGGCTTTGTGCATCGACCACAGGGATGTGGTGGTCTTCTGCTCCGCCCTGGAGGGCTTCCGCTTTGACCACAGGGGGGTGGTGGTCTTCTGCTCCATCCTGGGGGCCTTCCGCCCTGACCACATGGTGGTGGTGGTCTTCTGCTCCGCCCTGGGGAACACCAGCCTCGACCACAAGGATGTGGTGGTCTTCTGCTCCGCCCTGGGGGGCTTCCGCTCTGACCACACGGACATGGTGGTCTTCTGCTCCGCCCTGGGGGGCGCTTGCCCTGACTACACGGTTGTGGTGGTCTTCCGCTCCGCCCTGGAGGACTCTGGCCTTGACCACAAGGGTGTGGTGGTCTTCTGCTCCGCCCTGGGGGGCTTCATGTTGTTTTTTCCTTTTGTTTTTGTGTTAATGTCTGTCCCTGTTCCTTTCTGTTAGTCTGGCCCTCCGTCCCTCCCCCTGAACCTCCTCCGGTCCTCCTCCCTCCTGGTCTTTCTGTGTTGTGTTTACATTCTGGTGCCTTACATCCAGTGCAGATGGCACTAGGGACGGGGGGGACATGACCCCCCCAGATTCATAGTGACCCGATCCGTCCCCCTCACTGTCTCAATAAAAGGCTCTATTGGTGAACAGAGGATTAATCTGAGTTTCCGCTATGTACAGTAGCCTAAGTAGTGGCGACCCGTCCCGCCGCTCCTTAAACGTGTACTAAATGATTTTTGAAACACGCTTTTGACCGCAGTGTGTCTGACAGAGTCCCAAAACACACTTGTAGCCAATCAGCGGTAAGGGGCGTGTCTTCTCCTGATAGCGAGAAGAGAGCGCTCAATTTGACTGCACAGGACGCATATTACATTACATTTACATTTAGTCATTTAGCAGACGCTTTTATTCAAAATTTAGCATATTAGCAGATCGACTACAGATTGAGAGAGATTGCAGATAAAAAAGAGGGTTTACAATCAGGCAAGAGGTAGGACCCGCGTAAATATCGGAGCAGCTTTCCAGCAGTGGAGAGAAACTCAAGGATTGGGAAGGGCTCGAATCGGACGCCGAGGTTTCTTTGTTTCTTTTTGATAGGTGAGTAACGTTGATTTTGCGTTGTTTCACACAACTTATCCATGTTGGCATTTGTTTGAATTTGCTTGTGTGTCATCTTTGCTTGTTTCCGCGATCGTCATTGCCATGGTTGTGTATGTACCTGTGGGGTGAAGATTTCATAAAAGGGGCGAGGCACGGTGGCCGAGAGAGCTCAACGCGCTGCAACTTCACAAAACGCGTTCAAATAGAAAAAGCACCAGCAAATTAAGAAAACATCTTCATCAGTTTGACAGCACACGTGCTGCAAATACTCGCAACACAACGAAATACAAAAACAAGCTGCAAATGTAAAAAATGTTTTTGAGTATTGATTACCATTTGTATAACCACAGTTGTACAAATACCATGGTTAAACTATGGTTAGAGTAGTAAATCCATGGTTAATTTGTGCATGATTACAGTAACCACTTTTTGTGTGCTTTTTTAATATAATAAATACATTTATAAATTCATTCATTTCAATAGTAAAACCATAGGCTAAGTTTAGTTTTTGTAATGTAAGTTGTAAAATTAAGTTGGCCAGCTTACATAACCGTTCACAGTTACCGTTATTGTGTATTTAGTAAACTTATTTAGGCTAATAATATCCACACACAAAAAAAGCTAAGGAATCGTATGACCAGGATTGTTAAAATAAACAAAGATCTTTTCAGATCAAACATTGATCAATTATGTCCCAGCCATATTTGTCACTTTACAGTTCCCTTAAATATTTCTGATGTGGTCTGTGTTTTTGCAGCACATTTCTTTATTTGTTTGTATTGTGAGTATTTGCAGCAAGTGTTGTCAAACTGATGAAGATGTTTTCTTAATTTGCAGGTATTTTTGTCATTTGCAGCACGTTTAGCTCTTTCGGCCACCGGAGCAGGTCCTGTTGGGGTATGGGTGTGTTTGTTTTGGTGCTAAAGATTCGGGTCAGGGCAGACGCAGGCTGAAGCACAATAATAATCTAACCATTACTCCGTACCTGTTCTGTTCTGTTGTCAAACACACGACGATGGTGCTTATATTCTAGATTCATTGCACGCAGACTGAAATATTTCAAGAGTTTTTTGTTTTAATTCTGATGGTGACTTATAGCTTAGAAAAATCAAAAGTAGGAAACTTTTAAAGAAAAATATAAATCCAAAGTAGGTTTAATTATGCACTCAATACTTGGTTGGGCTTCAGTGTGGCGTGGCATGAAGGTGATCAGCCTGTGGCACTGTTGAGGCGTTACTGAAGCCCAGGTTGCTTTGATAGCGCCCTTCAGCTCCTCTGTATTGTTTGTCAGATGTTACTTATCTTCCTCTTCACAATACCCCATAGATTCTCTGTGAGGTTCAGGTCAGGTGAGTTGGCTGGCTAATCAAGCACAGTAATATCATGGTCAGCAAACCACTTGGAAGTGGTTTTGGCACTGTGGGCAGGGACTGCTGGAAGAGCAGATGGAAGATGAAAGTGCTCCCATAAATCTCCTGGTAGATGGTTGCTTTGACCTTGAACTTGATAAAACATAATGGAGCAACACCAGCAGACATCATGGCTCCCCAAATCACCTCTGACTTTAGAAACTTCACATTGAGCTTTGGAATCTGTGCCTCTCCAGTCTTCCTCCAGACTCCGGACATTGATTTCCAAATGAAATGCTGAATTTACTTTCATCTGAAAAGAGGACTGTGGACCACTGAGCAACAGTCCAGTTCATTTTCTCCTTACCCCAGGTGAAATGCTTCTGATGTTTTTTCTGGTTCAAGAGTTGCATGGTTCTAGGAATGTGACAGCTGTAGCTCTTTTCCTGAAGACGTCTGAGTGTAGGGACTCTTGATGCGCTGACCCTAGCTTCAGTCCACTCCTTGTGACACTCTTCCAAGTTCTGGAATCGGCTTTTCCTGATAATCTTCTCAAGGCTGTGGTCATCCCTGTTGCTTGTGCACTTTTCCTACTACACCTTTTCCTTTTAATCAACTGTCTATGAATATATTTTGATACAGCACTCTGTGAACAGCCAGTCCTTTCAGCAATGATCTTCTGTGGCTTAACCTCCTTGTGGAGGGTGTTGATGATTGTCTTCTGGACAACTGTCAAGTCAATAGTCTTTCCCATAAGTGTGTTTGCATGTTCTGAACTAGCCTAGGAGGTACCCTGTATTTATACTCAAAAATAATCATTCAAGTTCAAAATAGAATATTAAAATTTTTGAGATACAGAATTTTTTTATTTTCTTAAGCTGTAAGTCGTAACCATCAGAATTTAAACAAAAATATTGAAATATTTCAGTTTGTGCAATGAATCTAGAATATAAAAAAGTTTGCTTTTTTGAATTAAGTTACAAGACCTTTTCTATGATACTCAAATTTTTTGAGATGCAATTGTACTGTTGTCTATGACTGAGCTGGTGATTTTTCTGGACTGAATTTTTTTTACTGCTGAGCAGCTTGGTCCCTCCCAGTTAAAAAATCCCATCTGCGCCCCTGTGTGGGTGTACATGCACAAGGACTTTTTGGGGAAGTGTGAAAGTGGGGCATTGTAGACATTCATAGTTGAAGTTGTTATTAGTGTAAATTAGTGCAAGATGTGCAAAATGTGCCAGTTCAAATGCTCACAGTTTGAATTAAGTTAATGTCATGTTTACTGGCCATGGAGGCAAATAAGAAATCACAATGGACTATTGGAATTTTTGTTGAGGGCAGCTGCAGAAGAGAAAAAAAAACTATGTTTTTGTGGCTGGAGGTTCTGGAGCTGTATTTATCAAGCCTTTGAGAATTACTCCCAAGAAAACTGCTAATAATTTACTTAAGCATAAAAAATATATATAAATAAGGCACATAAAAAAATAAATGAAGCACATAATCAGTATCTGAGATTATCACTGTCATAGTTTGTATGTTGTTGCTCCAGCTGCGATGTCGTGGAAATAGACACTTTGCGTGTCGTCGTCATGACTGGTTAGGACAACTTTTTTATTTAATTTAATTTATTAATTTTTTTGATTAATATAGAAAAGATACTCCTTACCGCGTTTTGCGGTGTTGTGTTGCATGTAGTTCGGACACGGTGTAAGGAGAACATAGACAAGTACCTGTACTAATACTGCTGAAATATCAACAAAACTGTTAGAAAGCCTCTTCTCCAGTTAGATTTGAGAATCGGAATTGTATATATCCCAATAAGCTTAAATATATAGCTAAATAAATAAATTAAAAGTAATCGTGAAACTGAACAACTCAAAATCACTGGAAGGAAAATTGTTAAGTTCTTTCCATCGATCAATTTGTTACTTTCACATTTAAAATATTTGATGAGGTTAACTTATCCTAGGGATGGCTGACGTGAAACTGTCAAGATCCCGAAGCGTACACATTTTGAAACATTGCTCCGTAGTGTGATTTTAAACACCCATGTCACGTGACTAATGTTGATTCACAGCACCGGAGCATTTCACAAGTGTTTCGAAACCTGGATCTGCTTTTGATCAACAAGGTTGGGGAAAAAACACACAACCTAACTCCAGCAAAGTATAAAAGTGGAGTAAATGCAGCAGAACAATTAATATATTTAAATAAAAATCTTTATAATATGTAACAAATGCCAGTTGTGGCTTGATGTCTTTTATTAATGTTTATTTTTTTTCATGACAAAAATAACAAATTCACAATGAGATAATTCAGTTGTCAGAGAGATGTTACAACAGATTATAAGAACATAACAACAAAAACAACTTTCAAATATTTATTATAATCATATACATGCTTCCCCCGGTATTCAAACCTAATGTGACAGGTTCTGACATCATGCAAGGTGTGCACACTAACCTCCTCCCCTTCGCCGGCAGCAGTGTGAACGCACGGTTAGGCTTAGGCTAAACGTTAAAACAGCTTGCCATACATGCTGTGTCATCTACCCCACGTGCAGTGCCCTGTAATCCATTATGCGTGGTCTGTCTGGTGCTCTTAGTTTTTTAAAAACCTCTCGCGGATATTATTGTCGACGTTCATATGGAGGTATTTTTACAAAGTTTTTTTTTTTTAGTTTAAATAGTTCCATATGTAATATGCTCAATTGCATAGTATACGCGGATTTGACTGCAAAAATATATGACCTTGCTAATAGCTTAGCTAACCAGTTACTGTGAAAGCGTTTATGTTGATCTGTCATCTAAGTTAGCACAACGTACTACAACTACAGAATGTGCTAGGGGTTGCTTAATATTGCATGTCAAACGACAGCTTTAAACGACATTTCACCGATTATCATACAGCTGCTGACAGCACCAAATAATTCATTTTAATTACAGCATGTAACTCGTACGACCATATTCCAGCTCGGTTTATAAAAAAAAAAATGCTTTTTACTTGCTCTCTTGTAATTTCAAAACAGTTCATTCATTATTTATTACAGTAATTACATTCGGCGGATATGCTAACTGTCGTGGAAATAATTTCACTATGTAAAAACGTTATTATAATGGTCTTAAAACGGATTTAATTTGCTTTATACAAAATATAAATGGTTTTTTTTTTTTGGTCTGAAATATGATAGCCTATAATTTATATATTACAGTGTAACATACTCTAAGGCATGAAATTGTACCTTCAACAGCAAGGTGGTTTCTTACTACATTTTGTAGTAAATTAAATGTAAGCTTCATGACACGATGAGTAAGGTTGCAGGAGTGATAGTTAATCACAGTACTATGAATTTAGAGAAGTTGAATCTGTTAACTGTGATTGCTGTGTCTCAGGATTTGAACCTCAAGATCTATCACTCTCTCTCCTGCATTCAGTACTCACCGGACAGCAGCACACAAGCTCAGATTCAAAGCAGTATGATGGACGGTTTTATCCAAGTCATATCCCAACAAGTTCTGTTCAGAAGGCTGTTTTGGCTTTAGGTTCTGGTGTCGTTGCTCTGAAGAACCCCTACAGACATGGTGAGACTGTTATTTAATAGTCATTCATTATGTTTGCCCTTAATAGTAAGCATGAAGTCACTCTATTTATGATTGCACTTCCTGACGAAATGATCTTTAAATAACAGCTGTTAGTTTCTTTTTCAGTCTCAATGGAAAGTCCATAATTGTTTTGCTGAAAAATATTTAATGAATAAAAACTCTGTAATTAGGTTTCATTAAATAACACAGGCCAGAAAGTGTTTCAACTTTCTACTATAACATAAATTTTCTTGGTTCCTGGACTCTTCATCCTAAATTTAATCTGCAAACCTTCAGAATTATGTGGAATGGATTTAAACATGATAAAATATGGAGACAGCTTTATTATGAGATAATATTTTCTAAATCGTATGAGCTGGAATTCCGTCAGTAATCCCCATGATTCAAAACTTTCATGTAAGCTATCATGTTTTACCAAAACAGATATGGTTGCGGTGCTTGGGGAAACCACAGGGCACCAGGCCCTGATCAAGTTAAGGAATCGGATGAGAAATGACCCAGAGGGTTGCACTATTCTCAAGTATGTCTCATTTGTTTACTCGGACTACTGTTAATACTGTTTATGGCTCCATCATTCATTATCCAAACTTTGCTACTGCCTTTATGTTCAAATTATGTCTCTAGAGAGCGTCCAAGAATCCGTATGTCTACTTTAGACCTCACTCGAATGTCTGCTTTGCCAGATGGGACTTTAGGAAGAGAGTATCTCCGTTTCCTAGAAGAAAATGTAAGACAAATTAAAAACCCTGAAATTATCATTTAACATTTACCAATAGGTCAAATTAACCATTGTCATCTCAACTTTTTTCAGAGAGTCACCCCTGACTCAAGAGCTGATGTAAAGTTTGTAGACGATGAGGAGCTAGCATATGTCATGCAACGATATCGTGAGGTCCATGACCTTTTGCATACCTTGCTTAATATGCCAACCAATATGCTAGGTGAGCATTTGATACAATAACAAATTACGTTTACTTTTCAGGTGTGTATAATTTCCACTTTTTGTGTGTATGTCTAGATAGCTCTCCCTCACCGCTTTTGGTTCAGTGTAAATGTGATGCATCAGGGCTATTTTGCCACTGAAGTACATTGAGCCCCCTAGATCAGGGGTGCCCAAACCTGTTCCTGAAGATCTACCTTCCTGCAGAGTTCAGCTGCAACCCTGATCAAACACAACTGAACAAACTAAGGATCTGAAGGAGCACTTGATCATTAAAAGACAGGTGTGTTAGATCAGGGTTGGAACAGAACTCTGCAGTAAGGTAGATCTCCAGGGTTTCTTTTTTAGTGTTGTTGTTTTTTTTTTGGGGGGGGGGGGGGATATTTAATATTTCTTATTAAATATTTCTTATTTAATAAGAAATATTAAATATTTCTTATTTAATATAAGAAATACATTATAGCATGCATTTTTCATCTCATAAAAAATGTTCCTGTTATTTCTTACCCACAGGTGAGGTTGTTGTGAAATTGTTTGAAGCTGCACAGACTGGTCTGCCCATGTGTGTTCTGGGTGCAATGTTTGGACCCCTCCGTCTGTCTGTCAGGTGAGTTAACAGGATAGACTATCTGTCTGTGTACAGCATCATGATGTCAGTTACTGTTGAAATGGTCTATCATTTTAACAAACAAGCATAAAACGTTTATATAGTAATAATCTTACATTGGAAACTCTGACACCATGTTTTAAAAGATTACTTCAGAGCTTAATAACACATTTTAATATGGAAGGATGAATATAAATGCTTTAACAAAAATACAAGCTTTGCGTATTTTAAATCTATAGAACGTATTTAAATCTATAGAACGTCTTGCCCCTTAGACTTTGACTGTAAGTTCATACTGTCCAAGCAATTAACATTGTCGTAAGGCAACATTATTGTCTGTGGTAACTGACAGAATGATAGTCAAGTGATGTCATTTCTAGTATATTTGATTAATTTGCCATAAAATAAACATATGTGACCCTGGACCACAAAACCAGTCTTAAGTCGCTGGGGTATATTTTTTGTAATGTAGCCCAAAAAACATTTTATGGGTCAAAATTATCAATTTTTCTTTTATGGCAAAAATCATTAGGATATTAAGTAAAGATTATATTCCGTAAAGATATTTTGTAAATTTCCTACTGTAAATATATAAAAACTTAATTTTTGATTAGTAATATGCATTGCTGAGAACTTCATTTGGACAACTTTAAAGGCGATTTTTCTCAGTATTTAGATTTTATTGCACACTCAGATTCCATTGAATTGTCAAAATCATGTGTTCATCATATAAATGTATTAAAGTATGGGTTAATAAATACAATTTGATGTGTCTCTCTTTGTTTGATATCAGTCGTCTACAGTTGCTGGTTCAGTCTCTGGGACCATGGGCTCTGCACAATGGTGGTCGTGCCCGATGTGTTCTGAGCATGTTCTATGAACGGCGCTGGGAGCAGAACCTTGATAAATTGAGACATGAGCTGAACATTGAGCCACCACCTGTCAATCTGATCTTATCCATCAAGAATACATATTCAAACTCGTAGTACGCTCACCTGTCTAACTGATGAAAATTTTAGCTTGTGGGAAATCAACATTCTGTGGGCAACAAAGATCACCTTTTTCTTCTTCCTCCTATGACAGGAAATGATCACTAAAAAACAAAACAAAAAAATGTCATGTAACAATGTAAAAATACTATGCATGAATAGTGAAGTAATTAGGTTGTTCAGAAAGAAGATGAAGAATATTTAATTTGAAACATTTTGTAAACATCTATTAACTTCTATAAACATCTTATTTCTATAAACACAAAAATTTTGACATCCTTATTTTTATTTTTTATTTTGAAAGTTTTAATAATAATAATAATAATAGACATTATATAGTCTGAAATATGTGGAAGTGATGACAAAAGTACCTATTGAAAAATTTGTACTATTTTCACAGATATTATATTTTGTAATTTTAATGTTTATTTATAATAAAATATCTCAAAATAATTATCAGTCAGTTTGATTACATATCTGTGATCAGATATTTCCTTACATTTTTGGATTTTTCTTTTAAAACAAGTTAATATTGATACAGTTAACAGTGCAAAGTGAAAACCATGCAGTAGTCTGCATTCAGATAACAATAAACATAAAGATGCATAATATAACAATAAATAAAAAATTTCATAATATAACACATTTATTTGTATCCATTGCGAATTTGCTGCTGCTGAGCAAAGTCTATTCTCTGATGAACTAGAAGACAGTGAATATTGTCCTTTGCTACCTTCTAGTGGGGACATAGGTGTTTGAATCGGAAAGTGCCTGCAAAAGAGGCAGTTCATTTATCTTATTTAAGTGTGTGTATATATTATATTATATTAAAATATATATTTTATGTTTAACTTATTTAAAGTCTGAATACCAAGTGTATCATTGTGTTGCATGTGCAAACTGTTGTTTCCCAGGAGGCCAAAAACCTGGTTGTGCATTTTTAAAGATTAAGAGAAGTTTTACAGGCGAGTCTTTCAGGAATGGTCTTCTCCCTACATCCATGAGGGTGGTGGGAGAGGACCAAAATGGATTTATTCAAGGAAGACATTATCAGATGTTCATTTTATTATCAGATGAGTGCTCAACATTTTACTAAGCCAGAGAGGGGCAAAAGACACAGCTTTACTTTCTCTTGATGCAGAGAAGGCCTTTGATCACGTCAAATGGCACTACCTATTTAAGGCTTTGGTGATATATTTTGTAAATGGGTTATAGATTACTTTGTACTGGGCACACCGCAGAAGTATTTACCAATAATGGTCTCTAAATCTTTTAGTATCTCCATGAGTTGCCCACAAGGGAGTCATCTTTCACCTTTATTATTTATCCTTGCAATAGAACCATTTGCCATAGCAGTGAAGGCCCATAATGATATTTGTGGAATCCAAGAGAGACATCTAGAACAACTCTGTCCTTGCACTCCTGGTTCTCATTGAAACTTTTAGAAAAATATCTGGATATAAAGTTGATCACTCCAAATCATCTATAATGGGAATGAATCATAGAGAAAATAACCAAGATTATGCTTCTATCTTCGATTCAACAGATAATTTTACATTCGTGGGTATAAAAATTGTTCATGAGGTGAAAAAGATTGCTCGGATAAATAATGACCCAATTTTAAAAGCAACTGCCTCAGCTATAGGACGCTGGACATCTTTACCTATCTAAATGATTGGCAGGATAAATATCCTAAAAATAAATTGTGGCGAGTGGGGCGGGGCCGAGAGACGTGGGAACAAGGAGTGAGGCCGGCAATGATTGGGCAAATCAGTGACACCTGCGACCCACTGCCGGTCTCGAGTCCCACGTAGGAGATGGAAGGATATAAAACTGGAGCGACGACAGTGAAGGACGAGAGAGGACCAGGCCTGGGCTTTTAGTTGTGTTTTGGTTTTTATTTTGTGCGCGTCAGTCGCCGTGAGGGGCTGACGCGCTGTTTGGTCTTTAATTTGTATTATTAAAATGTTATTTGATTGTCCGCCGGTTCCCGCCTCCTTCTTCCGGATGATTATGAAGGTTTAATTCATTACATAAATATACTCCCAAAATGTCTCTATTTTGTTTCAAAATATTCCCCTACCCCCTCCCTCATATTTGTTTACTAGAATTAAATTGTTTACCAACTTGGCAAAATAAACATCCCAGGCTATGTCTACCTTTATTATACCTATCATTTAATCAGAGAGGACTTAAATGTCCAAACCTCAAGTGGTCCAAACCTTCATCTGAATGCCCTCCTGCTTGGATGGATTTGGAATCATGTTCTATCAAACCAAAATTACCATTGCACTTATACCTGTATTCGGCAGATCTCAAATACCTAAAAAAATTATATAAAAAAAAAAAACAGACACACAGACAACCCTATTGTACTGAACATGATTAAAATTTGGTTTGATTCTTGTAAATATTTGAACATTAACCCCTCCTGTTCACATTTCAGTCCTGTTTGGGGTAATGTTAATTTTAAACATGGGAAATGTGATCCAGGATTTCAGATATGGGCTGAAAAGTATTTATGTCCTTTCAAATACCAATTTTTTCAAATATCTACAACTTAGAAGCTTTATATCTTCATTTCAAAATCATTCCTGTATATATTCCTGTCATCTTCCCATTAGAGGCAGCAATTATAGGTCACTGTTATGATGAAGGTTCAATTTCTTCTTTGAATGAATTGTTTGTATCAGGGTCTAATGAATCCTCAGAATGCAAACTAAGATTATGGAAAGAAGATATAAATGATGAAATATCTCTAGAGGATTGGAATGAGGCATGCAAGAAGGCTCAGATACAGACAATCAATAGTAGTTTGAAACTCATTCAATATAAATGGCTGATGCGAACATACATTAACTGTTATGCTGCACAAGTTTAATGATAATATTCCTGATACCTGTATAAAGCGTAATGAGGCAAGAGGTACACTGTACCACTGTATAATTCAAGGCATTGATGTTTGCCTACAAAACCACCACTGGCTCTGCACCCATTTACCTAAATGTATTACTTCAGTCTTATGTGCCCTCTAGCTTGCATTCTGCAAGAGAACGTTGCTTAACTGTGCCATCCCAAAGAAGCAAAAAGTCACTTTTACGGACTTTTAAATTAAATGTTCCCTCCGGGGGACATAATATAATAAATACATTTATTACATGCATTTTTCATCTCATAAAATTTTTTCCTGTTATTTCATACCCACACTAATCTCTTCCATCGTTATTTGCACCTCTAACTTTAGCACTCATTATTCTAATTATATTCTTTTAAAAAAAAAGATTCTAACTACCTTTCTAATCTTTTTGTATTGTTTTCTTTATATGTATTATATTATTTAAAAGCCCTTGCTACATGTACTGTGTTTAAGCTAACTGAGACTTGTATATATCATTGCTCTTTTTGTTGTTTTTGATTGCTTCCATTGTCCTCATTTGTACTAAATGTAAATGTAACGTAATGTATATGGGAATGCTAGAAAGTGAAGCCTTTTTTTCTACAAGGTATAATTGATATGATTCACCAAATTCTATTAAAGAAATTACCACTGGATCCTAAGCTTCTTATTCTGGGTATATATCCTATCAGTCCTCTCTTACAAAGCAAAGAGGTCAGATTCAGGCCGGATGTGTATTTTGCAAGCTAAACGAATAATTGCTCTTAATTGGAAAAATATGAATGCGCCAAGAATTGGAAAGTGGATCAAAGAAATGGCATCAAATATGTCAATGGAAAAGATCATGTATATTGTCAAAAATAAACAAAATGTTTTTGAAGTTGTCTTTTATTAAATTCTTAAGGAACCATGCAAATCTTGGTAGTTTGCTACAACAAACTCGGAGGGAGTAGGGTAATATCATGATCTTCTTTACAGACTTGAGAAATACTTTTTACTTGATTTAGGTATCTTTAAAAAAAATATATTTTTTTATTTTTTCCCCTTTTGTGATGGGATGGGGTGATGGGTGGGAGAATAGGGTGTAAAATGCTTGCTGTATGATTTTTACTGTGTAATCTGTTGTAAAATACAAACTGAAAAAATAAATAAATATACTGTTAAAAAAAAAGAAGAAAAGTTTTACATCATGATGGTAACACATAACTGCCTAAAGGCCACAGCTGATGACTCCTGCTGAGGGTCGAACAATCATCCTTCCAGCCCTGAAGGGTTACACGAGTTCTAGAGCCTATCCCAGCATCTTGAACCAAGGGCAGAAAAATAACCCTGCACAAGTGGCTAGTGCATTACAGGGCTTTGTTTTATTTATTATTATTATTTAAGGAACATAACAGAATAAATCTATAAAATTTGGGCTGTTTAGTTCCAAAACTTTCAACTAAATACCATAAAAGTACTATGAATGTTGCCCATACTAATCATGCAATATAAGCCGTATCTTCTGAAGACATGCAGATTCTTTTATGTCGTTATTTGATGCATATTTTCCATTACATTGAAGCTTTTCAAACTCTTTGGACTTTGGACAAGTTTGAATCTTAACCCAGCTGGTGTACCCATCATAAATTAATTATTATTTGAAAGCTTAGAATTCTTCCTGTGAAAAACGTTTTGAAATTGGCTATCGCGTTACCATGTTTATGGGACTTAAATATCTTTTAGCGAGCTCTTCCCCCTAGTAGATGGTGTCATCCTATTACAAGAATTACTACAATATTTTAGAATCAAAACTTGTAAATTTACAAAACATATATTATTTGAAAGGTGTGAGTCTCAAGCTTCCATATTAGGTTTTTAGTTGGTGTTAGTTTAGTTAGTTATTGAAACAGAAATTGAAACATTTGTGAAAGGAAATGCATTTTGGTGTCACCTGCTGGCTATTTTTGGTATAACGCTTAAATAAATATCACAGGAACCTCATATGTACAGTACTTTTCCTTAGTAAACTTAAACTTTTATAACTTTTCAAAACATTTTTTTTTAATTGTAGCAGTTATCTGCAAATTGTCAAAAAAAAAAAAAAAACCTTGTCTGTATTCAAAAGTGTCCTTGAACAGGAATGACATAAGTAGACTTACTATATATATTTAGAATTTCTATATATAATTAATTATTAATTTATAAATAAAAAAATATGTCAATGGCATATGCTTGTAGTTCTTTTAAGCAAGTTTGCAAAATCAAGGAATTATTGATTACTGGCAAATTAGCTTCTTTATAACTAAACGCACTTTCTCTTACTTTTGCATATATTGGTGTTCAATGGCACAAATAATGTAAAACATGTTTAAAAATGACCATTGGTTCAAATAATATTGCATAATGTTGCATCCACCAACATTCACACCAAGATCTTCAGAGCCTTCATTAACATTCATTGTGTGTTCAAGTGCAGTATGGAGACACTCTGATCAGCCACAGCACAAGCAGCCAGCAACGGTTCACTGAAAGCATGTCTGACTATATGCAGCACAGACGTAGATTCAGGATCATAGAACAGTAGGGTCTGACTGAGCCAGTCCAGAAGCAGTCCCACTCTTTTGAGCTTTTTAGCAACTGTGATATCCACATTACATCCATCGTGACAGAAAGACAAGTCGACGATTTTGTGTTGTAGCCGAGCCGTGCGCCATTGCCAGATCCTTTGCGTTCTATGCTGGTATAGCCTACCCCAACTTTGAAGGCAGCACTCGTGACCACATCAAGTATCCAGCTGTGAGTACCAGAGGACATGGGAGGGGAGCAGAGGGCATTAGGCCAGCTGTCGAACTGCACCGCGTCAGAGGGGGGTAACTGACGCTGACGTTTGGGCAGGAAAGTTAAGGTGTGCTGGTCATTGGAGAGGGAGAGAAGAGGACTGACCATCTTAGCTTCAAAGCGTAGTGCAGTTAATGTCATGGGTGACAAAAACGCTCAGAGAGCGGAACCCTCTTGACGAGTCACGAGTTTCTCGAGGGAACGATTTGTGTGCGACACATCCCACTCCGGTTCCGGGTGTGGCAGAAACATTGTCCGGCCTGATTAGCGCTAATGCACTGCAGGTGCGAAAGAGAGAGGAGCGGCGTTCACATAGGCTTCCTGCTTTACAAGCCAAAGATAAAAGGGCTATTCAGAGAAGTTTCTGGGAGTTGTTTTTTTTCCGGAGCAGAGTTGGGCCCAAGCTTGCTCGGGGAAGTTATGGGGGTGTGCAGGTTTCCTGATGAAGTCTCCGGGGAAAAGGTTCCCTATTGAAGATGTCTGCATTAGGAGTGTACTGGGCTGTGGTGAAGCCTCGTTGGGGTGAAGGCCGCCCACTGAAGTCTGCTGGAACAGAGTTCGCCTGTGGGAATTTGCTGGACGGATTTATTGATTGGATCTGCGCTGGGAAGGGAGAGCGAAAGATAAGTGAATTGATTTCATCTTATAAACATTCGAAAAGCTTGAAGAGGATACAGTGAATGTAAATTTGACTGTTGGGGAAGCTATGTGTTTCAGAGTGTGCTGAAGAGGAATTGAGGATTGAATATCCCCCACGGGAGTGTAACAAATGGATTGAGGCCTCTGATCAGCCCTATCGTGTGAGTGAATTGCAGTGCTTTTGTCTTATTGTTACACATTGATTCATTGCTGTGGATTTGTGGTGAACACGAGTGTGGTGTGCTTTTGCTGAGAAGCGGTCCCAACCCTTGCCTATACGTTTGTGAAAAGTTATGATACCTACTCACCGTCGGAATCCCAGAGTGAAACAGCTGAGCTGGAAGGAACATATTGCTGTGGGGAATATCCTTGCCTTCTTACTTACCGTCTGAGTCTGGAAGTATGCAGCCTTGCTGAGGAAGTAAGCTTTTAAATCCCTCTTTCTCTAATGTGCCCTGACGAAAGTACTCTGTACTGCGAGGAATCCTTACCTGTCTATTCACCGTCGAAGTCCTGAAGAATGCAGCATTGCTGAGGAAGTAAGCTTTTAAACCACTGTCTCACTACTGCGTATCGACGCAAGTATCCTTGACTGAGAAGCATCCTTACCTGTATACTCCCTGCCCGAGCCCGAAGTGAGCCGCCCCATTGGTGAAGTCGCCGTCAGGGCGAAACTGCGACATACAATCAGTACCTATCCGTAGCTGAAGAAGACCTAGACACTGAAGTCTATCACGCTTGTGCCCCTTGATGTATTGTGTTCAATAAAGATTGTTATTCCTTTGAAATTACCTCTTGTCTGCATTGTCCATCTGTTGCGGACCTGTGGTGTCGGCTCCTCACGGTGGTGTCTAAGTCAGGGGTGGTTGGTCATCTGAGTCCGCCCCGGTGACATTAATCTATGGGCTAAAGGAAAGAAAGATAAAAAAAAATGTTCAGAGCAAGAAAATTAGAAGTTGAATGTAGAATGCCAGTGCTTCAAAAAAACCACTTAATAAATATTAAAAACTTGATTTTACCCATCTGGAAAGCATATGTACACTGCAAAATGAAATACTGTAAAGTACACTGTAAAGATCACTGGAGTAAATTTTTCAACACAAACATATTTTAGGTTTTCTACTTCAGTATTTCATGTTTAATTCAATGTATTACCATTTTGGGCTAAAATGTACTATCAATTTCTGAGTGAAAATAGTTTTTACACCGTGTAAGCGCTGTGTAAGCAGGTCTGGGCAACCGAAGGGGGCTGAAAGAATGTGCTAAGGTGTCCACAGAAAAAATTGAGGAAAAATAGTACTGTATGCAAAATGTTTTACTTTGGTTTACTTTTTATATTTATAATATTTAACTGATCACCAGATGATGAGATGAACCACAACTATTTTGTTCATTTGTGTTTTTCTTTAGGTTTATACATCTAAAAAATTATATTTAATGCATATTTATAGTTTTCACAATATAAATGGGTGTTTATACATGAAAATAAAGGTTCTTGCTTTTGTTTTATTTGTTTTTAAGAAAGGAAGTCATCATATTTGAGAGCATGTGTCACCAAAATTTTTCAAACCCACATGTAAGGTGATCATGTGAAGCACTGAATCTGTCTTAAATTAATCCCCTTCTTTTGGAAATGAAAATGTACTTACCAGATGGTCCTAGCAGTAACGCACTGGCCCATAAACCCACTATGAGTTGATTGTCACTGCAGCCTCTGTTCAAAGTCAGTTGTTCAGTGTCTCTAGGTAAACCAACACCCTCCGCATCCTCTATTCTATAGCACAGTCATGTACACAATCAATTATCATATCCTGCTTATTTTTTGTATTTATGTGAGCATATTATTGCATTTATTGTGAACTGAAATTACCTGTCATTTATTTCCTCATTAGAGTTCTTAAAAACACAACAATTAGTAGAATATCACACATTATTATTTATTAATTTATTCTTATTTTTTAGAATATATTATTATAATTATTTATTAATTGATTAACATCTAAACATTAGTTTTTAGAAACTGACTGAAAAACAATGAAACTGATTCATAAGTGTAGAGTACTTTGCTAATTTTAAGCATTATTTTGAGTAATTTATGATTTACTCAGTAAAGTAAAATTGAAACTAAATATTTAAAAATGTTGTATTCTATTTATTACTGTACTTAAATGTCAATTAGCTGTTGATATATATTTGAAGTGTGTCTTACAACCTTATGCTGTCAAGACAAGTTACATTTAATTTGATTGATTTGTCTTCCTAAATGACCCCTAAGTGACACCCCCCCCCCACACACACAAAATTTGTGTACTACTTTAGAGAGTAGAGAAACACTATAATGTTTGAATACACGTTCACAACACGTTCTATTGCACTGTTAGCATCTGTCTATCAATTAAACAGCACAAGAGGCAATATCAACAACACACTGTATTACACTGTTATAACTACACTTTATCTGGACATCAGGGACATAATGTTATAACACTATAACATATATATATATATATATATATATATATATATATATATATATATATATATATATATATATATATATATAGTTATGATTGATGATCAGCTGACTTCCTCAGACCACATTGCTAAAACTGCCTGGTCCTTCAGATTTGCTTCATTCAAGATCAGTCCCTTTCTTTCGGAACATGCTTCACAACTCCTTGTTCAAGTCAAGTCAAGTCACCTTTATTTATATAGCGCTTTATACAAAATACATTGCGTCAAAGCAACTGAACAACATTCATTAGGAAAACAGTGTGTCGATAATGCAAAATGACAGTTCATCATTGAATTCAGTGATGTCATCTCTGTTCATTTTAAATAGTGTCTGTGCATTTATCTGCAATCAAGTCAAGGATATCGCTCTAGATGAAGTGACCCCAACTAAACAAGCCAGAGGCGACAGCGGCAAGTAACCGAAACGCCATCGGTGCCAGAATGGAGAAAAAAACCTTGGGAGAAACCAGGTTCAGTTGTGGGGCCAGTTCTCCTCTGACCAGACGAACCCAGTAGTACAATTCCAGGCTGCAGCAAGTCAGATTGTGTAGAAGTATCATCTGTTTCTTGTGGTCTTGTCCTGGTGGTCATCTGAGACGAGGTCTTTACAGGGGATCTGTATCTGGGGCTCTAGTTGTCCTGGTCTCCACTGTCTTTCAGGGATGTAGAGGCCCTTTCTGTGCCGATCCACAATCTGGTCTGGATACGTACTGGATCCGAGTGACTGCAGTGACCCTCTGATCTGGATACAGACTGGATCTGGTGGCTACGGTGACCTCGGAATAAGAGAGAAATAGACTAATATTAGCGTAGATGCCAATCTTCTAATTATGTAGCCAGTATATCAGGTGTTTTGGGAAGTGTTCCCAGTTCCTGTTTACCTAATCAATGCAGCCTAAAAATCCTTTAACGTATTTGGATATTAAAAGCATATTAGTATGTTATGTGTAAACCAGGTTAAAGAGATCTTTAATCTCTTTAATATTTAAGAAAGAAAGGAAAGAAGAAAGAAAGAAAAGAAAGAAAGTGAAGTGACATTCAGCCAAGTATGGTGACCCATACTCAGAATTTGTGCTCTGCATTTAACCCATCCGAAAATGCACACACACAGAGCAGTGAACACACACACACACACTGTGAGCACACACCCGGAGCAGTGGGCAGCCATTTATGCTGCGGCGCCCGGGGAGCAGTTGGGGGTTCGATGCCTTGCTCAAGGGCACCTAAGTCGTGGTATACGACTTTAAGGTCTTTAATCTAGATTTAAACTGCAAGAGTGCGTCTGCCTCCCGAACAATGTTAGGCAGGTTATTCCAGAGTTTAGGCGCCAAATAGGAAAAGGATCTGCCGCCCGCAGCTGAAATTGATATTCTAGGTATTATCAAATTGCCTGAGTTTTGAAAACGTAGCGGACGTTGAGGATTATACTGTGAAAGGAGCTCATTCAAATACTGAGGTGCTAAACCATTCAGGGCTTTATAAGTAATAAGCAATATTTTAAAATCTATACGATGTTTGATAGGGAGCCAGTGCAGTGTTGACAGGACCGGGCTAATATGGTCATGCTTCCTGGTTCTAGTAAGAACTCTTGCTGCTGCATTTTGGACTAGCTGTAGTTTGTTTACTAAGCGTGCAGAACAACCACCCAATAAAGCATTACAATAATCTAACCTTGAGGTCATAAATGCATGGATTAACATTTCTGCATTTGACATTGAGAGCATAGGCCGTAATTTAGATATTTTTGAGATGGAAAAATGCAATTTTACAAATGCTAGAAACATGGCTTTCTAAAAAAGGTTGCGATCAAATAGCACACCTAGGTTCCTAACTGATGACGAAAAATTGACAGAGCAGCCATCAAGTCTTAGACAGTGTTCTAGGTTATTACATGCAGAGTTTTTAGGGCCTATAATTAACACCTCTGTTTTTTCAGAATTTAGCAGTAAGAAATTACTCGTCATCCAGTTTTTTATATCGACTATGCATTCCATTAGTTTTTCAAATTATTGTGTTTCACCGGGCCACAAAGAAATATAGTCAAAGTCACCTTTATTTATATAGTGCTTTAAACAAAATACATTGCGTCAAAGCAACTGAACAACATTCATTAGGAAAACAGTGTCAATAATGCAAAAATAATTGTTAAAGGCAGTTCATCATTGGATTCAGTGATGTCATCTCTGTTCAGTTAAATACTGTCTGTGCATTTATGTGCAATCAAGTCAATGATATCGCTGTAGATGAAGTGTCCCCAACTAAGCAAGCCAGAGGCGACAGCGGCAAGGAACCGAAACTCCATCGGTGACAGAATGGAGAAAAAAACCTTGGGAGAAACCAGGCTCAGTTGTGGGGCCAGTTCTCCTCTGACCAGACGAAACCAGTAGTTCAATTCCAGGCTGCAGCAAAGTCAGATTGTGCAGAAGAATCATCTGTTTCCTGTGGTCTTGTCCTGGTGCTCCTCTGAGACAATGTCTTTACAGGGGATCTGTATCTGGGGCTCTAGTTGTCCTGGTCTCCGCTGTCTTTCAGGGATGTAGAGGTCCTTTCTAGGTGCTGATCCAGCATCTGGTCTGGATACGTACTGGATCCGGGTGACTGCAGTGACCCTCTGATCTGGACACAGACTGGATCTGTTGGCCACGGTGACCTCGGAACAAGAGAGAAACAGGCAAATATTAGCGTAGATGCCATTCTTCTAATGATGTAGCAAGTACATAGGGTGTTATGGGAAGTGTTTCCGGTTCCGGTTTACCTAATTAATGCAGCCTAAAATTCTTTTAACGGATTTGGATAATTAAAGCATATTAGTATGTTATGTGTATGCCAGGTTAAAGAGATGGGTCTTTAATCTAGATTTAAACTGCAAGAGTGTGTCTGCCTCCCGAACAATGTTAGGTAGGTTATTCCAGAGTTTAGGCGCCAAATAGGAAAAGGATCTGCCGCCCGCAGTTGATTTTGATATTCTAGGTATAATCAAATTGCCTGAGTTTTGAGAACGTAGCGGACGTAGAGGATTATAATGTAAAAGGAGCTCATTCAAATACTGAGGTGCTAAACCATTCAGGGCTTTATAAGTAATAAGCAATAGGCCGTAATTAAGATATATTTTTGAGATGGAAAAATGCAGTTTTACAAATGCTAGAAACGTGGCTTTCTAAGGAAAGATCGCGATCAAATAGCACACCTAGGTTCCTAACTGATGACGAAGAATTGACAGAGCAACCATCAAGTCTTAGACAGTGTTCTAGGTTATTACAAGCGGAGTTTTTAGGTCCTATAATTAACACCTCTGTTTTTTCAGAATTTAGCAGTAAGTAATTACTCGTCGTCCAGTTTTTTATATCGACTACGCAATCCATTCGTTTTTCAAATTGGTGTGTTTCACCGGGCTGCGAAGAGATATAGAGCTGAGTATCATCAGCATAACAGTGAAAGCTAACACCATGTTTCCTGATGATATCTCCCAAGGGTAACATATAAAGCGTGAAGAGTAGCGGCCCTAGTACTGAGCCTTGAGGTACTCCATACTGCACTTGTGATCGATAGGATACATCTTCATTCACTGCTACGAACTGATGGCGGTCATTTAAGTACGATTTAAACCATGCTAATGCACTTCCACTGATGCCAACAAAGTGTTCAAGTCTATGCAAAAGAATGTTGTGGTCAATTGTGTCAAACGCAGCACTAAGATCCAATAAAACTAACAGATATAGAGCTGAGTATCATCAGCATAACAGTGAAAGCTAACACCATGTTTCCTAATGATATCTCCCAAGGGTAACATATAAAGCGTGAAGAGTAGCGGCCCTAGTACTGAGCCTTGATGTACTCCATACTGCACTTGTGACCGATATGATACATCTTCATTCACTGCTACGAACTGATGGCGGTCATATAAGTACGATTTAAACCATGCTAATGCACTTCCATTAATGCCAACAAAGTGTTCAAGTCTATGCAAAAGAATGTTGTGGTCAATTGTGTCAAACCCAGCACCAAGATCCAATAAAACTAATAGAGAGATACAACCACGATCAGATGATAAAAGCAGATAATTTGTAACTCTAAGGAGAGCAGTCTCAGTACTATGATACGGTCTAAATCCTGACTGGAAATCCTCACATATAACATTTTTTTCTAAAAAGGAATATAATTGTGAGTATACCACCTTTTTTAGTATCTTGGACAGAAAAGGGAGATTCGAGATTGGTCTATAATTAACTAGTTTTTTTGGGGTCAAGTTGTGGTTTTTTGATGAGAGGCTTAATAACAGCCAGTTTGAAGGTTTTGGGGACATATCCTCATGACAATGAGGAATTAATAATAGTCAGAAGAGGATCTATGATCTTCTGGAAGCACCTCTTTTAGGAGCTTAGATGGTATAGGGTCTAACATACATGTTGTTGGTTTAGATGATTTTAACAAGTTTATTGTAGTAAGGAAGAGCTAGGATCCAAGTGCAAATAAAAGAGTTTATTGAGAGAGCGATGACACAAGTCTCTACAAACGGGAACACAAGTAGCTGCAGCTAATGCAGAGATAAAAAGTCACTCTTAACTGAAACAGGCAGATTGCCAAGGACAAAGGAAAGATCACAGGACGGTCTCTGTAGAGGGTCCTCGATGAATGGGTCAGTGGCTCTCTCGTGGTTTTGTGAGCGGCTGGAATGCAGCAGGCTAACAGGGAGACCGGCTAGTGGAACTTAGACCTCTCGTCCCCACGTACTGAGCGCCCGCAATCTACCAGCATCATACTCTGACGAAATAATCCGACAACTGGCAAGAAAACAGAGGCCATTAAATAGCAAGCGGGTTAGAGGGGGGAACAGGTGGAACGGATCAGCGAGAAAGCTACAAATGAGAAACAGCTGAAGAGGGAAAGGGAAAGAGTGAGGTAATGACCAGCAGAGGGAGGAAAAGGAAAGGAGAAGCCAGAAGGAATAACCAGACTCATAACAGTGCCCCCCCCCCCCCCTCAGCGAGCGCCCCCTGGCGCTCCCGAGGGAGGGGTCTGGCGGTTCCGGAGGAAATCATCAATGGGAGAGCGATCCAGGACGTCCCGGGAGGGAACCCAGCTTCTCTCCCCAGGACAGTAACCCTCCCAATCTACCAGGAATTGATGGCCACGACCGCGACGACGCATATCAAGAATCTTGCGTACAGTGTAGACTGACGTGCCAATGGCCTGAATAGGAGGAACGGAAATACGAGAAGGAGCGCGAACGACTGATTTAATGCAGGAAACGTGAAAAACCGGGTGAATGCGCCGGAGCTTAGGAGGAAGCCTCAACTTTACCGTGACAGGATTAATGACCTTGGAAATCCGAAAAGGTACGATAAAACGGGGAGCTAATTTACGAGACGGTGCCTGGAGAGGCAAATTGATAGTGGAAAGCCACACCCGTTGACCACACATGTACCTAGGACTCTTGACACGACGTTTATTAGCATTTCTTAGAGCGCGAACCCTAGAACGACACAGAGATGATCTTACCCGTCTCCAAGTACACTTACAGCGTTTAATAAAAGCCTGAACGGAAGGAACGTTGGACTCTGTCTCTTGCGAGGAGAACAGGGGGGGTTGGTATCCCAGACAACAGTGAAACAGCGACAGACCAGTAGCGGAGGATGGGAGCGAATTGTGAGCATATTCTGCTCAAGGTAATTGTTCGACCCACGAAGAGGGGTTCCGAAATGCCAGGCTGCGCAAAAGTCGACCGATAATCTGGTTAGTGCATTCCGCTTGCCCGTTGGTTTGGGGGTGAAAACCTGACGAGAGGCTGACAGACGCACCAATCAGATGACAGAATTCTTTCCAGAACTGAGACGCGAACTGGGGTCCCCTGTCAGAAACTACGTCAGAGGGAAGCCCGTGATTCTTGAAAACGTGAGATACCAGTACTTGAGCGGTCTCCTTGGCAGAGGGGAGTTTAGGGAGCGGTATTAAGTGAGCGGACTTGGAAAACCGGTCTACCACCGTGAGAATAACAGTATTACCAGCCGAGGGGGGGAGGCCGGTAATAAAGTCAAGGCCAATGTGGGACCATGGACGCGAAGGAATGGGAAGTGGTCTAAGGAGACCGGCAGGTGAAGAGTGACCAGACTTAGTCTAAGCGCAAACAGCGCAAGAGGCCACGACGCGACGTACATCGGGTTCTAAAGTGGGCCAACAAAATCGTTGACGGACCGTAGCTAGCGTGCCCCTAACGCCAGGGTGGGCAGTCAATTTGGTAGAGTGGGCCCACTGAATTACAGCCGAGCGAGCGGAAACAGGGACAAATAGGAGGTTTTTAGGAACGTTACGCGGAGCAATTGAATGGGACAGTGCACGCTTAACGAGCCTCTCAATACCCCAGACAGCGGCACCAATCACTCGCCCCGGAGGGATTATCTCCCGGGGCGTGGGGATGCCGTCAGAGGAGTGAAATAGACGAGACAAGGTGTCAGGTTTGACGTTCTTAGAGCCAGGTCGATAGGAGATTGTAAAATCGAAACGAGCAAAAAACAATGACCAGCGTGCCTGGCGCACATTAAGTCTCTTGGCAGAACGAATGTATTCCAGATTTCTATGATCTGTCCAGACTATGAACGGAACGGTAGAGCCCTCTAACCATTGTCTCCACTGGCCTAAAGCCAAACGGATGGCCAGGAGTTCACGATCCCCCACATCATAATTACGTTCCGCAGGCGAGAGGCGGTGAGAAAAAAACGCGCACGGACGAATCTTATTATCTGAGTCTGAACGCTGGGAGAGAACGCCCCCAACGCCCTTCTCAGACGCATCAACCTCGACTATGAACTGTTTGGATACATCAGGAGTCATGAGAATGGGCGCGGAGGTAAATAGATGTTTTAAACAATCAAAAGCCCGCTGAGCAGACTCGGTCCACCTAAAGCTTGACTTAATCAAAGTGAGAGCAGTGAGGGGCGCGGCTATTTGGCTGAAATTGCGTATAAAGCGCCGATAGAAATTGGCGAATCCAAGAAAACGCTGCAACGCGACTCGAGACTCAGGAATGGGCCACTTGGTAACGGCTTGTACCTTAACGGGATCCATGCTTATCCCCCCCGCCGAGATTACGGAACCAAGGAAGGTGACGGAGTGGGCATGAAATGTGCATTTCTCGGCTTTTGCGAACAGACGGTTCTCCAGGAGGCGCTGGAGAACACGACGAACATGCTGGACATGAACCTGGAGAGACGGAGAGAAGATCAGAATATCGTCTAAATAAACGAAGACGAAAACGTTAAGCATATCTCTCAGAACGTCGTTGATTAATGCTTGAAAGACTGCAGGTGCGTTGACGAGGCCGAACGGAAGTACCGGATATTCAAAGTGCACAAGAGGGGTATTGAAACTGGTCTTCCATTCGTCCCCTTCCTTTATGCGGATCAGATGATATGCGTTACGCAAGTCTAACTTAGTGAAGACCCTCGCTCCCTGTAAAAGCTCGAACGCGGATGCCATAAGCGGCAGGGGATAACGATTCTTAACAGTAATCTTGTTTAGCCCCCGGTAATCGATACATGGCCGTAGAGAGCTGTCTTTTTTCTTCACAAAGAAAAACCCCGCACCTGCAGGCAAAGATGATGCGACAATAGTCCCAGCGGCTAACGAGTCAGACAGATAACTCTCAAGAGCTTTGCGCTCAGGACCCATTAGAGAATACAAACTACTTCAAGTGGGCGAAGTACCGGGTAACAGATCAATACTACAATCATAGGGACGGTGTGGAGGAAGAGAAGTGGCCCGGGACCGATTAAGACCGCCCTCAGATCTTGATACTCCTCCGGAACCCCAGTCAAATTGGCTGGCTCCTCCAGAAAGACAGAGACAGGAGAGACAGAAGGGTTAGCGGATAACAGACATGACAAGACAGGCTCCATGAAAAAATACTATTACTAGACCAATCGAAGTGGGGATTGTGTCTGGCTAACCAGGGGTGACCTAGAACTACCGGGGAGTATGGGGAGTGAAAAATTAGGAAGGAAAGGGTCTCATGATGGTTACCAGAAATGGTTAGAGCTAACGGGATAGACTGAAGATCGATACTGGGCAGAGGGCTACCATCTAAAGCAAAAAGGGGTGTGGTCTGCTTACGGCCCCTCAAAGGAATACCTTGTCTACGAGCCCAAGCTTCGTCGAGGAAATTCTCCTCAGCTCCAGAGTCTATTAAAGCCTTGCATGAAACGGTGGTACCAGCCCAGCTCAAGGTTATAGGAATGGTTGTGCACGACGTGGATGAGGAGATCAAGGAAGTTGCGCTCCCCAGTACCCCCTCTCCTACTGGCAGTTCGAAACAAAGTGGTTGGCCGCTCCGCAGTACATGCAGAGTCGATGGACAAGGCGCCGTTCTCTCTCCCTCGCAGATATACGCAGACCGCCCAGCTGCATTGGCTCTGGAACAGGAATGGAGATGAGAGGCGAAGACACTGCAGCCGTAGAAAAGGAGGTGGAGTCAGCACCTCTGTTTCGTTCCAACCGCAGGTGGTCGAGAGAGTACGGAACTCTATAGAGTAATCCACCACGGATCGCCCTCCCTGACGGAGTGAGGAAAGCAGGCGGGAAGCCTCTTCACCATGGGCCGAACGGTCGTATACCCGCAACATCTCACCCTTGAAAGTATCGAAGCGCATGGTATATTCCGCCCTCGCTTCCCACGCAGCTGCTCCCCAACTGCGGGCACGCCCAGTCAGAAGGGAGATGACATAGGCAACCCGGGCTCGCTCATGGGCATAGGTGACTGGTTGGAGAGAAAAAACCACCTCACATTGCATGAGGAACGGACGACACTGAGTGGGCTCTCCACTATAGCACGGGGGATTATTCACACGCGGCTCCGGTGTGTCAGGTGACCCAGGAGAGGGCGGTGAAGCTCTCCGGAGCAACTGAACCTGGGTGGATAAATCATATAGCTGAGCGGCCAGCGTCTCGACCACACGACGAGTAGCGGTAAGTTCCTCATCATGTCATCCTAACATCGCTCCTTGCAGTTCGACAGCCGTGTGAATGGTTCTTTCCTTAGCTGGATCCATCAGTGTGGTCGGATTATTCTGTAGTAAGGAAGAGCTAGGATCCAAGTGCAAATGAAAGAGTTTATTGAGAGAGCGATGACACAAGTCTCTGCAAACGGGAACACAAGTAGCTGCAGATAATGCAGAGATAAAAAGTCACTCTTAACTGAAACAGGCAGATTGCTAAGGACAAAGGAAATATCACAGGACGGTCTCTGTAGAGGGTCCTCGATGAATGGGTCAGTGGCTCTCTCGTGGTTTTGTGAGCGGCTGGAATGCAGCAGGTTAACAGGGAGACCGGCTAGTGGAACTTAGACCTCTCGTCCCCACGTACTGAGCGCCCGCAATGCACTGAGCGCAGCTCAGGGAGATCGTCGACAGCGGGAGGGCTGGACACAGTAGAAGAGAGGTTAATAGGCAGTGATATGGTGTAGCTGACCTGAACCTGACTGTAGACAGAACTGCGACAAGACTGGGACAAGACAAGACGGATACAGCAGGGTTTGTAGATAGCCACCAGCATCATACTCCGACGAAATAATCCGATAACTGGCAAGAAAACAGAGGACATTAAATAGCAAGCGGGTTAGAGGGGGGAACAGGTGGAACAGATCAGCGAGAAAGCTACAAATGAGAAACAGCTGAAGAGGGAAAGGGAAAGAGTGAGGTAATGACCAGCAGAGGGAGGAAAAGGAAAGGAGAAGCCAGAAGGAAGAACCAGACTCATAACATTTATACAATTCTTCCTCTCCTATGGTAGAGAATGAGTGGAACTGTTCCTCAGGGGGTCTATAGTGCACTGTCTGATGTGATACTGTAGCTGACGGCTGAATGGTTACAATTTTATCTCTAATAGTATCGATTTTAGAAGTAAAGTAGTTCATAAAGTCATTACTGCTGTGATGTTGGGAAATGTCAACACTTGTTCAGACTTTATTTTTTGTTAATTTAGCCACTGTATTGAATAAATACCTGGGGTATTGTTTGTTTTCTTCTAAAAGAGAAGAAAAGTAATCGGATCTAGCAGTTTTTAATGCTTTTCTGTAGGATAGGTTACTTTCCCACCAAGCAATACGAAATACCTCTAGTTTTGTTTTCCTCCAGCTGCGCTCCATTTTTCGGGCTGCTCTCTTTAGGGTGCGAGTATGCTCATTATACCATGGTGTCATACTGGTTTCCTTAACCTTCCTTAAGCGTACCTTAAGGAGCAACTGTATTTAAAATGCAAGAAAAGAGAGAGTCCATAGTTTCTGTCACATCATCAAGTTGTTCTGAGGTTTTGGATATGCTAAGGTATTTGGATACATCAGGAAGATAATTTAAAAAGCAGTCTTTTTGGTAGAAGTGATGGTTCTTCCATACTTGTAACAAGAAGTAGAATTTACAATTTTGGCTATATGAAGTTTGCACAAAACTAAATAATGATCTGAGATATCATCACTTGGCTGCATAATTTCAACACTATCAACATCAATTCCATGTGACAGTATTAAATCTAGAGTATGATTTCGACAATGAGTAGGTCCTGAAACGTATTGTCTAACCACAATAAAGTTCAGAATGTCTATAAATGCTGATCCCAATGCATCTTTTTCATTATCAACATGGATATTAAAATCACCAAATATTAAAACTTTATCTGCAGCCAGAACTAACTCGGATGTAAAATCACCAAACTCTTTAATAAAGACTGTATGGTGCCATGGTGGCCTGTATACAGTAGCCAGTACAAACATAACAGGGGATTTATCATTAACATTGGTTTCTATGGATAATGTTATATGAAGCACCATTACTTCAAACGAGTTATACTTGAAGCCTGCCCTCTGAGAAATCCTGAAAACGTTGTTATAAATTGAAGCAACACCTCCCCCTTTACCTTTTAGACGCGTCTCATGTTTATAACAGTAATCTTGGGGGGTGGACTCATTTAAAGTAATGTAATCATCAGGTTTTAACCAGGTTTCTGTCAAACAGAGCACATCTAGATTATGATCAGTGATCATATTATTATTTACAAAAAGTGTTTTCGTAGAAAGGGATCTGATATTCAATAAGCCAAGCTTTATCATTTGTTTATCCGTATTGCATCTGTTTTTTATTTGTTGAACCTCAATTAAATTGTTAATCTTAACTTGGTTTGGACGTTTTTTGTATTTTTCTATTTCGGGGAACAGACACAGTCTCTATAGTGTGATATCTAGGTGAAAGAGTCTCTATGTGCTGAGAATTAACTGACCTATGTGACGTGAGGCAGTTAATTCAAGCTCTTGTTCTATTCAGGCTGGACTATTGCAGTGCTTGTTTGGCAGGTCTTTCAGCCAGTTCTATCAAAGCTTTACAATTAACCCAGAACATGGCAGAAAGATACATTTTTAACAAGCTCAAAAGAATGCATGTCACACCTCTGTTTATCAGTTTGCACTTGCAACCTTTAGCTGCTCGCATAAAATTCAAGGCATTTATGTTTGCCTTCAAAACCCCCACTGGCTCTGCACCCCTTTACCTAAATTCATTACTTCAGACGTATGTGCCCTCTAGAAGCTTACATTTTGCAAGTGAACACCGCTTTATTGTGCCATCCCAAAGAGGAACAAAATCACTTTCACAGACTTTTTAATTATTTTTAAATAAATGTACAAAATTTAAATGTTCCTGTGGCATTAGGGGCGTGGTTTAGCGAAGTCTGCAGCGGAAGAGAGAATCAGGAGACGACCGGTAAGTGAGTGGTTTGGGCAAAAATTATCATCACCTGTTTCTTGTTCCAGTAATTGCCGTGGAGAGAGTATAAAACGCCAGGAGAGACGGAAGCAAGCGAGAGAGAGACGGACTGCTGACCCGAGCCGGAAACAGAAACCGGAAGGAGTAAACCGAAAGTGTTGTGTGAACATGTCAGAGTAAAAGTCACCATTGGGTGTTTGTGAACTTTTAGTTATTTTCATTTAATAAATTCGTCAGCAGTCCAGCCGACCCCTTTGTCCTCTTCCTTTCCTCCTACGAACATACTACACTAGTGGCCGAAAACCGGGAAGGAAGAAGGACCGTCGCCGCCGCCATGCAAAGCCCGTCCTCCACGCCGCTTGCGGATATCATCGCCTCCCTCGCGGTCCTGCACCGCGAACAACACCAGGCCCTGCTGGACCTGAGGACCGATCAGGAGAGGCGCTTCCAAGCCATCGTTCAGGTCCAGCAGGAGGACTGCGAGAGGTTCCGGAGCTGGATTGATCGGGAGGTTCGCGGCGAGGCCGGCGGGCCGCCCGTCGCCCCCATGCACCTGCCACTACACAAGATGGGGCCCCAGGACGATCCGGAGGCCTTCCTGGAGCTCTTCGAAAAGTTGGCGGAGGCCTGCGGGTGGCCCCGTGAGCAGTGGCAGGTGCGCCTCATTTCCCTGCTCTCCGGCGAGGCCCAGGTGGCCACGCAACAACTTCCGGTGGCGAACCTCCTGGTCTTCGACGACCTGAAGAAGGCCATCATCCAGCAGGTCGGCCGGTCGCCCGAGCAACATCGCCAGCGCTTCCGGTCCCTGGACCTGGGCGAGGCCGGTCGGCCCTTCGTGATGGCCCAACAGCTCCGGGACTCCTGCCGCAAGTGGCTACTGGCCGAGGGATGTGACGTGGAGCATGTCGTCGACCTGGTGGTGCTGGAGCAGTTCATCGCTCGGCTTCCCAAGAAGATGGCAGAGTGGGTCCAGTGCCACCGCCCCACGTCGCTGGACTCGGCCATCCATCTGGCGGAGGACCACATGGTGGCGTGCCCAGGGGTCGGCGAACCCCTGCCCTCTAACTCTCTCTCTCATTCTCTTTCTCCCCCTTCTCTCTCTCGCCCTGTCCCTCTCCCTAGGTCCCGTCCACCTGGCCCTCCTCGTGTCCCGCCCGCAAGGGCACTTTGCGAGTCCAAGGGGCTTGTGGCTTTCGGAGGGGACAGTGCTTCCGTTTCTCCGCTCTCTCCGCACCAATTCCCCGATCCACTCCCTGCCACTGGGGCGGCGGGTAGGTCTGGGCTGGCCTGTTGGCGTTGCGGGGACCAGGAGCATTTCGTGGACAGGTGTCCAGTGATGGAGGTGGGGACGATGATCTGGGTCCCGGACGTCCCACAGGTCACCCCTGGTCAGGCTGGCGAGTACCAAATACCTGTGAGTATCAAGGGGGGTACATATCCGGCCTTGGTGGATTCAGGGTGCAACCAAACCTCAATCCATCAAAGCCTGATTCAACCGGGGGCATTGGATACAAGCTGCGTGGTTAAGGTGCGGTGCGTACACGGGGATGTGGTGGAGTATCCGGTCGTCCCAATTATTATTCAATTCCGGGGACAAAAGCATAGTGTAGAGGTGGCGGTTAGTCCCCACCTCCGGCATCCGATAATTTTAGGAACGAATTGGCCCGCGTTTACGGTTTTATTGGGGTCGTTATGTGCGGATGCCTCTTGGGGGAGTAAGGCACGGAAGGAGACCGCGCGGGTACGGATGGGAGAAACTGAGCCAGGACCGCTGGGGTCTGCTTCAGGGGAACCGAACGAAATCTGGAGACTGATTCTCTCGGAGCGTGATGACTTTCCTCTGGAGCAGTCTCAGGATGAGACATTAAAGCATGCATTTCAACAGGTCCGCTCCATCGATGGCTAGCCTCTCCAACCTGCCCTCCCGCTCACATATCCGTATTTTGCCATTTTAAAAGACCGGTTGTATCGAGTGACCCAAGACGCTCGGACAAAAGTGAATACAACCCAATTGTTAATTCCGAAGAGCCGCAGGAAATGCTTTTCCATGCGTCTCATTCTAACCCTATGGCGGGCCATTTGGGACAGGCAGCAACACTAAACTAAACACTACGTTCCTTTAGGCCGGGCATTCATGACAATGTGCGCAAGTGGTGCGCGTCTTGTCCAGAATGTCAGTTGGTGAACCCACCGGCCGCTCCAAAAGTGCCTTTGTGCCCTCTTCCCTTAATGCAGGTCCCCTTCGAGAGAATTGGTATGGACCTCATCGGGTCATTAGAGTGATCGGCACGAAGATATCACTTTGCATTAGTCATAGTTGATTATGCAACACGATATCCTGAGGCGGTGGCCCTCCGCAACATTTCCGCTAAAAGTGTTGCGGATGCCCTGTTTCGTCTTATCTCCCGGGTGGGGGTTCCAAAAGAAATCCTCACCGATCAGGGCACGGCGTTTATGTCACGTACGCTACGCGAACTGTACGGATTGTTGGGCATTAAATCGGTTAGAACTAGCGTCTATCTCCCACAAACTGACGGCCTGGTCGAACGATTTAATCGCACTCTTAAATCCATGATCCGTAAGTTTGTTCAGGAAGACGCCAAAAATTGGGATAGGTGGCTAGAGCCCTTGTTATTCGCTGTGCGAGAGGTCCCACAAGCCTCCACGGGGTTTCCCCCTTCGAGCTTCTCTATGTACGCCAGCCCCGGGGGGTGCTTGAGGTACTGAGAGAAACTTGGGAGGAGAGACCATCTCAGGGCAAAAACGAAATTCAGTATGTGCTGGACTTGAGAACCAAACTCCACACATTGGGGCGGCTATCAATGGAGAATTTGTTACAAGCCCAGGACCACCAGAGCCAACTGTATAACAGGGGAACTAGGTTACGCAAATTTGCACCAGGAGAGAAAGTACTTGTATTACTCCTAACGTCTAGCTCTAAATTAATGGCTAAGTGGCAGGGACCGTTTAAGGTCGCACGACAAGTCGGAGATCTCGATTATGAGGTAATACGGTCCCATAGGAATGGGTCCCGTCAGATCTACCACCTCAACCTCCTTAAAAAATGGAATGAGGCAGAATCAGTGATGTTGGCAACGGTGATTGGGGGGGAGGATGATCTCGGACCAGAAGCGAATATCAAACCCCAATCCCTCGCCCTGGCTCCAGGTGGAGATCACCTCTCGCCTTCCCAACTCACTGATTTAACAAAATTACAGGCAGAGTTTGCCGACGTCTTCTCGCCCCTATCGGGCCATACTAACCTGATTCAGCACCATATCGAGAGGTAGTTCGCAGCCGTCCGTATCGCTTACCTGAGCACAAGAAAAAAGTAGTTCAGGCTGAATTAGGTGCTATGCTTGACATGGGGGTAATAGAAGAATCCAACAGTAACTGGGCAAGCCCGATAGTTTTAGTTCTGAAAACGGACGGCTCAGTCCAGTCCTGTGTGGATTATCGCAAGGTGAATGCTGTGTCGAAATTCGACGCGTATCCAATGCCGCGGGTTGACGAGTTGCTTGATCGGCTAGGCATGGCTCGTTTTTATTCGACATTGGACTTAACAAAGGGCTATTGGCAGATCCCCTTGTCTCCATTGTCCAGAGAAAAGACCGCTTTTACAACGCCGTTTGGATTACACCAATTTGTTACCCTTCCGTTTGGCTTGTTCGGGGCACCTGCTACCTTTCAGTGCCTCATGGATAAGATTCTGCTGCCCCATGCTGCATATGTGGCTGCCTACCTGGATGATATCATTATATTTAGTAATGATTGGCAGCGGCATATGCAGCATCTGAGGGCTGTCCTGAGGGCGCTGCAATTAACAAAAGCAAAAAATGCCTTTAACACTATCTTGCTCTATTCTTTTCCAATTCTTTTTATTTTATTGTTTTATTGTATAGATGTGGGCTGGTTAGTTCTCAGGGGAACGTGAGCTTTGTGGATTGGTTGAAACCGGGCTTGCCAGATCCCTGACAATTTGTAAGTCGCTTTGGATAAAAGTGTCTGCTTGATTACTAAATGTAAATGTAACACCATTAAAATAACTTAAAATCACACAGAATAAGTTACCATGTCCACAAAAATTATAATAATATCACAATCTAATATCTTATTATGTAATCATAACAATAAAAAAGTAATATTAATACAGTGCATTTTGTAAGCATTGGCATATAGCATTTAGCTGTCCTGACTAATTAGTGAATCCTTCAGGTGCCTGTACAGCTTACTCTCTAGCTGTAAGTGTACGGTCAGTGAATCGTTCAATCCACAGGGCTTGCAGCTGCATTTTTTCACAGACATCCACCAACTGATTCTGTAAAAAAGGGGCATTAAACTATAGTAGTTTAGTGGTATGTACATGGCAGGAATGTGAAGTGAAGTCAAGTCAAGTCTGCTTAATTGTCAATTCTTCCACATGTACAGTACATACATACGGAGAATCGACATTGCATTACTCTCAGACCCCCGGTGCATACAGATAACACTAACAGTAGATCCTAAAAATCTAGATCAAATATAAGATACAGCTATACAATAAGGGAATGTAAAAAATACAAAATTCATAGTTCATAGTTCAGTGGTGCCTGGGGCAGCAGAGGGACAGTGGAGCAAGTCGGGAGCGAGTTCAGCTTCCTGACAGCCTGATGGATGAAGCAGTCCTTCAGTCTGCTGGTTCTGGCCTGGAGACTTCGCAGTCTCCTCCCTGATGGCAGCAGACTGAAGAAGCTGTGTGATGGGTGGGTGGGATCACCTGCAATGCAGTGGCCTTTGCGAGTAAGACAGGTTTCGTAAATGTCCTGGAGGTAGGGGAGAGAGACACCAATGATCTTCTCAGTTGCTCTCACTATGCGTTGCAGTCTTCCGGCAGGACGCATTGCAGCCGCCATACCACACAGTGATGCAGCTCGACCGGATGCTCTTGATGGTGCCTCTGTAGAAGGTGTGCATGATGGGGGGCGGGGTTCTGGCTCTCCTCAGTTTGCGGAGGAAGTAGAGACACTGTTGTGATATCTTGGCCAGTGCTGTGGTGTTGTCGGTCCAGGAGAGGTCCTCTGTGATGTGCACACTCAGGAACTTGGTGCTGCTCACTCTCTCCACAGTCGCACCATTGATGGTCAAAGGAACATGCTGAGTGTGTGCTCTGCTGAAGTCAACAACGATCTCCTTCGTCGTCTCCACGTTCAGAGAGAGATTGTTGTCACTGCACCACCCGGCCAAGCGGCTTACCTCGCTCCTGTAGTTTGGCTCACGTTTGTTGCAAATGAGACCCACCACAGTCAAGTCATCCGCAAACTTAATAAAGAGGTTGGAGCTGTGTGAAGGTGTGCAGTTGTTAGTCAGCAGAGTGAAGAGGAGGGGGCTCAACACACATCCTTGGGGGGCCCCCAGTGTTCAGTGTGATGGTGCTGGATGTGTTGCTGCCGACCCGTACTGCCTGAGGTCTTCCAGTCAGAAAGTCCAACAGCCAGTTGCATATCGAAGTGTTGAGCCCCAGCTGGAACAGTTTGTAAATGAGCTGTTGAGGGATGATTGTGTTGAATGCTGAACTGAGTCTATGAACAGCATTCTGACATATGAGTCCTTTTTGTCCATATGTGTGAGTGCTGAGTGAATGGCAGTGGCGATGGAATCATCGGTCGACCGCTTGGACCGATATGCAAGCTGGAAGAGGTCCAGGGAGGGCAGACTTGATGTGGTGCATGACTAGCCGTTCATAGCACTTCAAGAGGATGGGAGTAAGTGCAACATGATGGTAGTAATTGAAGCAGGATGGAGATGGCTTCTTCGGAACTGGAATGATGGTGGTAGTTTAGAAAAATGTGGGAACAACAGCCTGACTAAGTGAGATGTTGAAAATGTCTGTGAAGACATCACTGAGATCTGCTGCACCGTCTCTCAGTACATGCCCAGGGATGTTGTCAGGACCCGGAGCTTTGCGTGCATTGATCCTGCTGAAAGATCTTCTCACGCTGTCTGGGGTCAGTGTCATCACCTGGTTGCCAAGAGGAGGTGGAGTCTTCTGTGCAGTGGTGCTGTTTTGTTGCTCAAAGCGAGTGAAGAAGGTGTTCAGCTCCTTCAGTAAAGAAATGTTGCTGTCACAGGTCTGTGGTGGGGGCTTGCAGTCCGTAATGGTTTGTATCCCCTGCCACAGGCTCCGAGTGTCTCTGCTGTTGGTGAATTAATGGGCTATCCTCCTGGAGTGCTGTCTCTTAGCCTCTCTGATGCCATGGGACAGGTTGGCCCTGGCTGTTCTCAGGCCCACCTCATCTCCAGCTCTGAATTGTTCCATGTCTTCAGGAGTCTGTAGACCTCCCCTGTCATCCACGGCTTCTGGTTGGCCCAGACAGTGATGGTTTTTGTGACTGTTACATCATCAATACACTTGTTGATGTAGGCAGTGACAGTCTCTGAGTACTCCTGGAGGTCAGTGGAGTCATTGTATGTGGCAGCCTGCTTAAACATATTCCAGTCAGTTGTGTCAAAGTAGTCTTGAAGAGCATGACGTTCCTTCCGGCCACACTTCAATCTGTTTTTGAACTGGTTTGGTGAATTTAATGAGCGGTCTGTATGCAGACAGTGATGTGGCCTGAGGCTCTGAGGTGGGGGAGGGGGAGGGCTTTGTAAGCTCCTCTCTGTGTGGTGTAAACAAAGTCTAAAATGTTTTAACCTCGTATTGGAAAGTGTATGTGTTGGTGTATTTTTGGAAACACACTCTTAAAGTCAGCATGGTTGAAATCCCCAGCTATGATGAGAAAAGCATCAGGGTGTGTTGTCTGCTGCTCGCTGATGTTCTGGTGCAGTTCATTTAGTCAAGTCAAGTCAAGTCACCTTAATTTATATAGCAAATACATTGCGTCAAAGCAACTGAAAAATATACATTAGGAAAACTGTGTGTCATTAATGCAAAATGATAGTTAAAGGCAGTTCATCATTGAATTCAGTGATGTCATCTCTGTTCAGTTAAATAGTGTCTGTGCATTTATTTGCAATCGAGTCAACGATATCGCTGTAGATGAAGTGACCCCAACTAAGCAAGCCAGAGGCGACAGCGGCAAGGAACCGAAACTCCATCGGTGACAGAATGGAGGAAAAAACCTTGGGAGAAACCAGGCTCAGTTGGGGGGCCAATTCTCCTCTGACCAGACGAAAACAGCAGTTCAATTCCAGGCTGCAGCAAAGTCAGATTGTGCAGAAGAATCATCCGTTTCCTGTGGTCTTGTCCTGGTGGTCCTCTGAGACAAGGTCTTTACAGGGGATCTGTATCTGGGGCTCTAGTTGTCCTGGTCTCCGCTGTCTTTCAGGGCAGTAGAGGTCCTTTCTAGGTGTTGATCCACCATCTGGTCTGGATACGTACTGGATCCGGGTGACTGCAGTGACACTCTGATCTGGATACAGACTGGATCTGGTGGCCACGGTGACCTCGGAATAAGAGAGAAACAGACAAATATTAGCGTAGATGCCATTCTTCTAATGATGTAGCAAGTACATAGGGTGTTATGTGAAGTGTTCCCGGTTCCGGTTTACCCAATTAATGCATCCTAAAAATCCTTTAACGGATATGGATATTAAAAGCATATTAGTATGTTATGTGTAAGCCAGGTTAAAGAGATGGGTCTTTAATCTAGATTTAAACTGCAAGAGTGTGTCTGCCTCCCGAACAATGTTAGGTAGGTTATTCCAGAGTTTAGGCGCCAAATAGGAAAAGGATCTGCCGCCCGCAGTTGATTTTGATATTTTAGGTATTATCAAATTGCCTGAGTTTTGAGAACGTAGCGGACGTAGAGGATTATAATGTAAAAGGAGCACATTTAAATACTGAGGTGCTAAACCATTCAGGGCTTTATAAGTAGTAATTCTAAAAAAACAGAGGTGTTAATTATAGGACCTAAAACTCTGCTTGTAATAGCCTAGAACACTGTCTAAGACTTGATGGTTGCTCTGTCAATTCTTCGTCATCAGTTAGGAACCTAGGTGTGCTATTTGATCACAATCTTTCCTTAGAAAGCCACGTTTCTAGCATTTGTAAAACTGCATTTTTCCATCTCAAAAATATATCTAAATTATGGCCTATGCTCTCAATGTCAAATGCAGAAATGTTAATCCATGCATTTATGACCTCAAGGTTAGATTATTGTAATGCTTTTTTGGTTGCCTAAATAAATTCAGAAGTGGGTGTGGCAAAATGGCTCAACACCAAAGTTGGTATGCCTAATCTAAAGGCCTTTGCGATGTTAAATTGCGAAGATTTTGAGTTTTCGTTAAAGGGCATGTCCGTGGTGGCCTGGCGAATTTCGATGATTCGCCATGAAAAATGAAGTTGCTATAACTCAGACATACAATTTCCAATGTGCCCAAAACTTCACATGTTTAATAAGACTCCTGACCTGAACATATTTACAAGCCCATATTCAGTTATAGTCATAGCGCCACCTATAGGCAACAGGAAGTGACATATTTTACACTTCGGCAGACTACTCCTAGAAATTTTTTGACATCAATGTCTTTTTTATGGTCAGTCTAATCTAAAGGCCTGTGCAATGTTAAATTGTGAAGATCTTGAGTTTTCGTTAAGGGGCGTGTCCATGGCGCCGTGACAAAATTCAAAGTCTCGCCATGGGAATAAAAGATGTTATAACTCAGGCATAAAATGTCCGATCTTCCCCAAACTTCACATGTGTGATAAAAGTCCTGGCCTGAACAGATCTGAAGGCCAATATTCCATCGGGTGTGGCAAAATGGATCAATAGCGCCACCTATACACTTTCAACGGAGTGCGCCTCGAGCTATGTTTCACGTACATGTACAAAATTTGGTACACACATGTAACACACCAATACCTACAAAAAAGTATTTTGGTACGAAATCCTAATCCCAACAGGAAGTCGGTTATTTTGAATTTTCCCTGCAAAATTGGTGTTGTTTTTGCCATTTTCAGGGGTTGTACTTTAACGAACTCCTCCTAGAGATTTATTCAGATGAACACCAAACTTGGTCAGTGTAATCTAAAGCCATTTGCGATGTTAAATTGGGAAGGACTTGAGGTTTCGTTAAAGGGCGTGTCCATGGCGGCCTGACAAATTTCGATGTTTCGCCATGAAAAAGAAAGTTGCTGTAACTCAGACATACAATGTCCAATCTGCCCCAAACTTCACATGTTGGATAAGACTCTTGACCTGAACAGATCTACATGCCAATATTCAGTTATAGTCATAGCGCCACATATTGGCAACAGGAAGTGAAATATTTTACACTGCGACAAACTACTCCTAGAAATTTTATGACATCAATGTTATTTTTGTGGTCAGTCTAATCTAAAGACCTGTGTGATGTTTAGTTGTGAAGATCTTGAGTTTTCGTTAAAAGGCGTGTCCATGGCGCCGTGACGAAGTTCGATGTGTCGCCATGGGAATTAAAGATGTTATAACTCAGGCATAAAATGTCCGATCTTGCCCAAACTTCACATGTGTGATAAGAGTCCTGGCCTGAACAGATCTGAAAGCCAATATTCCATTGGGTGTGGCAAAATGGCTCGATAGCGCCACCTATACACTTTTAACGGAGTGCGCCTCGAGCTATGTTTCACGTACATGTACAAAAATTGGTACACACATGTAACACACCAATATCTACGAAAAAGTCTCTTGGTACGAAATCCGAATCCAAACAGGAAGTCAGTTATTTAGAATTTTCTCTGCAAAATTGGTGTTGTTTTTGGCATTTTCAGGGGTTGTACTTTAACGAACTCCTCCTAGAGATTTATTCAGATCAGCATCAAACTTGGTCAGTTAAATCTAAAGGCCTTTGCGATGTTAAATTGGGAAGATCTTGAGATTTCGTTAAAGGGAGTGTCCATGGCGGCCTGACAAATTTTGATGTTTCGCCATGAAAAAGGAAGTTGCTGTAACTCAGACATACAATGTCCAATCTGCCCCAAACTTCGCATGTTAGATAAGACTTCTGCCCTTAACAGATCTACATGCCCATATTCAATTATAGTCATAGCGCCACCTGCTGGCAACAGGAAGTGACATATTTTACGCTGAGACAAACTACTCCTAGAGATTTTTTGACATTAATGTATTTTTGTGGTCAGTCTAATCTAAAGGCCTGTGTAATGTTAAATTGTGGCAATCTTGAGATTTTGTTAAAGAGCGTGTCCATGGCAAAAATGAGAAAATTTGATGTCTCGCCACAGCAAGAGAAGTTGTTGTAACTCAGGCATAAAATGTTTGATCTTCCCCAAACTTCACATGTTCGATAAGAGTGCAGCCCTGAACACATCTGAAGGCCAATATTCCATTATAATGATAGCGCCACCTGCTGGCAACAGAAAGATTGGCACATATATGGAATAAACTTTGATTTATTCCACTTATATTTATGAGTTTAAATGCATATTTCTCACCGTTCACCTATTTACTAAAGCCACTCGCTGCCGGTGAGCCCGGGTGCGAGGGCTCGTTCATCGCTGCTTGCAGCTTTAATTATTATTATTATTCTTCTTCTCCAGAATGAATCGCATTTTTGTGGGCCTAAACATACTCAAAAAGTCATGAAACTTTGCACACACCTCAGAACCGGCGAAAATGTACATCTGATATGGGTTTCAGAAGTGGGTGTGGCAAAATGGCTCGACAGCGCCACCTATACATGTTCAACGGTGTGCGCCTCGAGCTATGTTTCACGTACATGTATGAAAATCGGTACACACATGTAACTCTCCAATACCTACAAAAAAGTCTCTTAGAGCAAAATTCTAAACCCAACAGGAAGTCAGTTATTTTTAATATTATGAGCAAATTTTGTGTCATTTTTGCCATTTCCATGCGTTGTATTTTAACGAACTCCTCCTAGAGATTAATTCAGATCAGCACCAAAGTTGGTATGCCTAATCTAAAGGCCTTTGCGATGTTAAATTGCGAAGATTTTGAGTTTTCGTTAAAGGGCGTATCCGTGGCGGCCTGGCAAATTTCGATGATTCGCCATGAAAAATGAAGTTGCTATAACTCAGACATACAATGTCCAATGTGCCTAAAACTTCACATGTTTAATAAGACTCCTGACCTGAACATATTTACATGCCCATATTCAGTTATAGTCATAGCGCCACCTATAGGCAACAGGAAGTGACATATTTTACACTTCGACAGACTACTCCTAGAAATTTTTTGACATCAATGTCTTTTTTATGGTCAGTATAATCTAAAGGCCTGTGCAATGTTAAATTGTGAAGATCTTGAGTTTTCGTTAAGGGGCGTGTCCATGGCGCCGTGACAAAATTCAAAGTCTCGCCATGGGAATAAAATATTATAACTCAGGCATAAAATGTCCGATCTTCCCCAAACTTCACACGTGTGATAAAAGTCCTGGCCTGAACAGATCTGAAGGCCAATATTCCATCGGTTGTGGCAAAATGGCTTGATAGCGCCACCTATACACTTTCAACGGAGTGCACCTCGAGCTATGTTTCACGTACATGTACAAAAATTGGTACACACATGTAACACACCAATACCTACAAAAAAGTCTCTTGGAACGAAATCCTAATCCCAACAGGAAGTCGGTTATTTTGAATTTTCCCTGCAAAATTGGTGTTGTTTTTGCCATTTTCAGGGGTTGTACTTTAACGAACTCCTCCTAGAGATTCATTCAGATGAACACCAAACTTGGTCAGTGTAATCTAAAGCCATTTGCGATGGTAAATTGCGAAGGACTTGAGGTTTCGTTAAAGGGCGTGTCCATGGTGGCCTGACAAATTTCGATGTTTCGCCATGAAAAAGGAAGTTGCTGTAACTCAGACATACAATGTCCAATCTGCCCCAAACTTCACATGTTGGATAAGACTCTTGACCTGAACAGATCTACATGCCAATATTCAGTTATAGTCATAGCGCCACCTATTGGCAACAGGAAGTGAAATATTTTACACTGCGACAAACTACTCCTAGAAATTTTATGACATCAATGTTATTTTTGTGGTCAGTCTAATCTAAAGACCTGTGTGATGTTTAGTTGTGAAGATCTTGAGTTTTCGTTAAAAGGCGTGTCCATGGCGCCGTGACGAAGTTCGATGTGTCGCCATGGGAATAAAAGATGTTATAACTCAGGCATAAAATGTCCGATCTTGCCCAAACTTCACATGTGTGATAAGGGTCCTGGCCTGAACAGATCTGAAAGCCAATATTCCATTGGGTGTGGCAAAATGGCTCGATAGCGCCACCTATACACTTTCAACTGAGTGCATATACACTTTCAATGGAGTGCGCCTCAAGCTATGTTTCACGTACATGTACAAAAATCGGTACACACATGTAACTCACCAATATCTACGAAAAAGTCTCTTGGTACGAAATCCGAATCCAAACAGGAAGTCAGTTATTTAGAATGTTCTCTGCAAAATTGGTGTTGTTTTTGGCATTTTCAGGGGTTGTACTTTAACGAACTCCTCCTAGAGATTTATTCAGATCAGCTTCAAACTTGGTCAGTTAAATCTAAAGGCCTTTGCGAAGTTAAATTGGGAAGATCTCGAGATTTCGTTAAAGGGAGTGTCCATGGCGGCCTGACAAATTTTGATGTTTCGCCATGAAAAAGGAAGTTGCTGTAACTCAGACATACAATGTCCAATCTGCCCCAAACTTCGCATGTTAGATAAGACTTCTGCCCTTAACAGATCTACATGCCCATATTCAATTATAGTCATAGTGCCACCTGCTGGCAACAGGAAGTGACATATTTTACGCTGAGACAAACTACTCCTAGAGATTTTTTGACATTAATGTATTTTTGTGGTCAGTCTAATCTAAAGGCCTGTGTAATGTTAAATTGTGGCAATCTTGAGTTTTTGTTAAAGAGCGTGTCCATGGCAAAAATGACAACATTTGATGTCTTGCCACAGCAAGAGAAGTTGTTGTAACTCAGGCATAAAATGTTTGATCTTCCCCAAACTTCACATGTTCGATAAGAGTGCAGCCCTGAACACATCTGAAGGCCAATATTCCATTATAATGATAGCGCCACCTGCTGGCAACAGAAAGATTGGCACATATATGGAATAAACTTTGATATATTCCTATTATATTTATGAGTTTAAATGCATATATCTCACCGTTCACCTATTTACTAAAGCCACTCGCTGCCGGTGAGCACGGGTGCGAGGGCCCGTTCATCGCTGCTTGCAGCTTTAATTAGGGCACGAGCACCGATGGTGTGAGGACCCTCTTGGAATTGCTCCGTTTATTATTATTATTATTATTATTATTATTATTATTCTTCTCTAAGATGAATCGCATTTTTGAGAGCCTAAACATGCTCGAAAAGTCATGAAACTTTGCACACACCTCAGAACTGGCGGAAATTTACGTCTGATATGGGTTTCAGAAGTGGGTGTGGCAAAATGGCTCGACAGCGCCACCTATACACGTTCAACGGTGTGCGCCTCGAGCTAAGTTTCACGTACATGTATGAAAATTGGTATACACATGTATCTCTCCAATACCTACAAAAAAGTCTCTTGGAGCAAAATCCGAAACCCAACAGGAAGTTGGTTATTTTTAATTTTATGAGCAAATTTTGTGTCATTTTTGTCATTTCCATGCGTTGTATTTTAACGAACTCCTCCTAGAGATTAATTCAGATCAACACCAAAGTTGGTATGCCTAATCTAAAGGCCTTTGCGATGTTAAATTGCGAAGATTTTGAGTTTTCGTTAAAGGGCGTGTCCGTGGCGGCCTGGCGAATTTCGATGATTCGCCATGAAAAATGAAGTTGCTATAACTCAGACATACAATGTCCAATGTGTCCAAAACTTCACATGTTTAATAAGACTCCTGACCTGAACAGATTGACATGCCCATATTCAGTTATAGTCATAGCGCCACCTATAGGCAACAGGAAGTGACATATTTTACACTGCGACTAACTACTCCTAGAAATTTTATGACATCAATGTCTTTTTTGTGGTCAGTCTAATCTAAAGGCCTGTGCTATGTTAAATTGTGAAGATCTTGATTTTTGGTTAAAAGGCGTGTCCATGGCGCCATGACGAAGTTCGATGTCTCGCCAAGGGAATAAAATATGTTATAACTCAGGCATAAAATGTCCGATCTTCCCCAAACTTCACATGTGTGATAAGAGTCCTGGCCTGAACACATCTGTAGGCCAATATTCCATCGGGTGTGGCAAAATGGCTCGATAGCGCCACCTATACACTTTCAACATAGCGCGCCTCGAGCTCCGTTTCAAGTACATGTACAAAAATCGGTACACACATGTAATACACCAGTACCTACAAAAAAGTCTCTTGGTACGAAATCCTAATCCCAACAGGAAGTCGGTTATTTTGAAATTTCCCTGCAAAATTGGCGTTGTTTTTGCCATTTTCAGGGGTTGTACTTTAACGAACTCCTCCTAGAGATTTATTCGGATAAACACCAAGCTTGGTCAGTGTAATCTAAAGCCATTTGCGATGTTAAATTGCGAAGGACTTGAGGTTTCGTTAAAGGGCGTGTCTATGGCGGCCTGACAAATTTCGATGTTTCGCCATGAAAAAGGAAGTTGCTGTAACTCAGACATACAATGTCCAATCTGCCCCAAACTTCACATGTTGGATAAGACTCTTGACCTGAACAGATCTACATGCCAATATTCAGTTATAGTCATAGCGCCACCTATTGGCAACAGGAAGTGAAATATTTTACACTGCGACAAACTACTCCTAGAAATTTTATGACATCAATGTTTTTTTTGTGGTCAGTCTAATCTAAAGACCTGTGTGATGTTTAGTTGTGAAGATCTTGAGTTTTCGTTAAAAGGCGTGTCCATGGCGCCGTGACGAAGTTTGATGTGTCGCCATGGGAATAAAAGATGTTATAACTCAGGCATAAAATGTCCGATCTTGCCCAAACTTCACATGTGTGATAAGGGTCCTGGCCTGAACAGATCTGAAGGCCAATATTCCATCGGGTGTGGCAAAATGGGTCGATAGCGCCACCTATACATTTTCAACAGAGTGCATATACACTTTTAACGGAGTGCGCCTCAAGCTATGTTTCACGTACATGTACAAAAATCGGTACACACATGTAACACACCAATACCTACAAAAAAGTCTCTTGGTATGAAATCCGAATCCCAACAGGAAGTCGGTTATTTAGAAATTTTCTCTGCAAAATTGGCGTTGTTTTTGCCATTTTCAGGGGTTGTGCTTTAACAAACTCCTCCTAGAGATTTATTCAGATCAACACCAAACTTGGTCAGTTAAATCTAAAGGCCTTTGCGATGTTAAATTGCGAAGATCTTGAGGTTTCGTTAAAGGGCGTGTCCATGGCGGCCTGGCAAATGTCGATGTTTCGCCATGAAAAAGGAAGTTGCTGTAACTCAGACATACAATGTCCAATCTGCCCCAAACTTCACATGTTAGATAAGACTTCTGCCCTTAACAGATCTACATGCCCATGTTCAGTTATAGTCATAGTGCCACCTGCTGGCAACAGGAAGTGACATGTTTTACGCTGAGACAAACTACTCCTAGAAATCTTTTGACATTAACGTATGTTTTTGTGGTCAGTCTAATCTAAAGGCCTGTGCAATGTTACATTGCGAAGATCTTCAGTTTTTGTTAAAGGGCGTGTCCATGGCACCATGACAAAATTTGATGTCTCGCCACAGCAAGAGAAGTTGTTGTAACTCAGGCATAAAATGTTCGATCTTCCCCAGACTCCGCATGTTCTATAAGAGTCCTGGCCTGAACACATCTGAAGGACAATTTTCCACTATAATGATAGCGCCACCTGCTGGCAACAGAAAGATTGGCACATATATGGAATAAACATTGATATATTCCACTTATATTTATGAGTTTAAATGCATATTTCTCACCGTTCACCTATTTACTAAAGCCACTCGCTGCTGGTGAGCCCGGTTGCGAGGGCCCGTTCATCGCTGCTTGCAGCTTTAATTATTATTATTAGGGCCCGAGCACCTGTCACACACCTGGACTCATTTTGTGTGTTTTTGTCCCTGTTAATTAAGTCATGCCATCCACCTGTGTTTTCCCAATTATCCGTTGTATAAAAGCCTTGTCCTTTCAGTTCTGTTTTGGTCGGGTCTACTCGTCTACTCGTGACTCGTCTACTTGTTACTTGTCCACTTGTCCACTTGTTACCTGTTACTTGCCACTTGCCACCTGTTATTTACTACTTACCTTGCCTATGTTTTATTTAATAAATCCTTGTTTCGTTTATCCCTCGGCTCCGTGTTCCTTCCAGCAGCGTAAGCCGTGACAGAAGACCCGACCTAAAAAGTTAAAAACAGCGTGTTTTCCCTCCGTTTTGTTTTCCGTTTTTTCACAGTCTTTTTCTTTCCGTAGTGTGTAATGGATCCTCCTGTAAGCCCAGGACGGGCTCCTGATCCTCTGTTAAGCCCAGGAAGGGCTCCTGATTCCCCGTTAAGCCCAGGACGGGCTCCTGTTCCCCCGTTAAGCCCAGGACGGGCTCCTGATCCTCCTGTAAGCCCAGGACGGGCTCCTGATCCTCTGTTAAGCCCAGGAAGGGCTCCTGATTCCCCGTTAAGCCCAGGACGGGCTCCTGTTCCCCCGTTAAGCCCAGGACAGGCTCCTGATCCTCCTGTAAGCCCAGGACGGGCTCCTGATCCTCTGTTAAGCCCAGGAAGGGCTCCTGATTCCCCGTTAAGCCCAGGACGGGCTCCTGTTCCCCCGTTAAGCCCAGGACGGGCTCCTGATCCTCCTTTAAGCCCAGGACGGGCTCCTGATCCTCCGTTAAGCCCAGGACGGGCTCCTGATCCTCCGTTAAGCCCAGGACGGGCTCCTGATCTTCCGTTAAGCCCAGGATGGGCTCCTGATCTTCCGTTAAGCCCAGGATGGGCTCCTGATCTTCCGTTAAGCCCAGGACGGGCTCCTGATCCTCCTTTAAGCCCAGGACGGGCTCCTGATTCCCCGTTAAGCCGAGGACGGGCTCCTGAACCCCCATTAAGCCCAGGACGGGCTCCTGAACCCCCGTTAAGCCCAGGACGGGCTCCTGATCCTCCGTTAAGCCCAGGACGGGCTCCTGATCCTCCGTTAAGCCCAGGAAGGGCTCCAGCCCCAGAGCTTACTCCAATGCCTGCTCCTCCAAAATTCCCACCCTCCCACCCGCTCCTGCCTCCTCCTCCGCTGTCGTCTGGCTGCCCCTCTGCTCGCCCTCAGCCTACCATCATTGTGGTGCGAGCTCAGCGGGACCGCCATCCTCCAGCGACGCCTTGGTCGGCGTCTCCCTCACCTCCGCCTCCAGCCTCTGAGGCCTGGACTCTGCCTCGGCCCGTTGACCCGTCGGCTCCACCATGGCTCCTAGCTCCTTCCTCTCTGCCGTGGCCCGGCAGTCCGCAGGCTCTGCCTGGCTCCCTCGTCCCTCCGGCTCCGCCTTGGTCTGGCGTCGTCCATCCTATGCCTCGGGACTCCACTCCTCCGGCTTCGCCTCATCCCTCCGTCCCTCCGGCTCCATCAGGCTCCTTCATCCCCTCGGCTACACCTCAGTCCTCGGTCACTCTGGCCTCACCGCGGCCTTCCGGATCCACATCGCCGCGTCAGTCACCAGAGCCATCAGTTCCGCCTAGGACCTCTGGCTCCTCCCCGTCACCCTGGCTCTTCGGCTCTCCGTCTCCACCTCGGGCTCCTCCTCCACTTGCTCCGTTGCCGTGGGTCGAGTCCCTGGAGTCGGTGACCATTCCTCCTCCATGGCTCCTTCCTCCGTCGGCCCCACCTTGGGCCGTTATGGCTGTGGCCTGGGTCCTGCTGGGTACCTCCTGCTTCAGATCCTTCCTGTCTCCTCCCTGGCTCCTCCCTCCGTCATCTCCTCCCTGGCTCCTTCCTCTGTGGTCCCTGTCTGCTGGCCCCCTCCTGGGAGGCTGTCCTCCACCGGAAGCTCCTCCCAAGTTCCCACCCACGCCTCCCTTTGTTGTTTCTACGGTGCGAGGACGCACCTACCGGGAGGGGGGAGTACTGTCACACACCTGGACTCATTTTGTGTGTTTTTGTCCCTGTTAATTAAGTCATGCCATCCACCTGTGTTTTCCCAATTATCCGTTGTATAAAAGCCTTGTCCTTTCAGTTCTGTTTTGGTCGGGTCTACTCGTCTACTCGTGACTCGTCTACTTGTTACTTGTCCACTTGTCCACTTGTTACCTGTTACTTGCCACTTGCCACTTGCCACCTGTTATTTACTACTTACCTTGCCTATGTTTTATTTAATAAATCCTTGTTTCGTTTATCCCTCGGCTCCGTGTTCCTTCCAGCAGCGTAAGCCGTGACAGCACCGATGGTGTGAGGACCCTCTTGGAATTGCTCCGTTTATTATTATTAGGGCCCGAGCACCGATGGTGTGAGGACCCTCTTGGAATTGCTCCGTTTATTATTATTATTATTATTAGGGCCCGAGCACCGATGGTGTGAGGACCCTCTTGGAATTGCTCCGTTTATTATTATTATTATTATTATTTTTATTATTATTCTTCTTCTCTAAGATGAATCGCATTTTTGAGAGCCTAAACATGCTCGAAAAGTCATGAAACTTTGCACACACCTCAGAACTGGCGAGAATTTACGTCTGATATGGGTTTCAGAAGTGGGTGTGGCAAAATGGCTCGACAGCGCCACCTATACACGTTCAACGGTGTGCGCCTCGAGCTATGTTTCACGTACATGTATGAAAATTGGTATACACATGTATCTGTCCAATACCTACAAAAAAGTCTCTTGGAGCAAAATCCGAAACCCAACAGGAAGTCAGTTATTTTTAATTTTATGAGCAAATTTTGTGTCATTTTTGTCATTTCCATGCGTTGTATTTTAACGAACTCCTCCTAGAGATTAATTCAGATCAACACCAAAGTTGGTATGCCTAATCTAAAGGCCTTTGCGATGTTAAATTGCGAAGATTTTGAGTTTTCGTTAAAGGGCGTGTCCGTGGCTGGCCTGGCGAATTTCGATAATTCGCCATGAAAAATGAAGTTGCTATAACTCAGACATACAATGTCCAATCTGCCCCAAACTTCACATGTTTGATGAGACTCCGAACCTGAACAGATTGACATGCCCATATTCAGTTATAGTCATTGCGCCACCTATTGGCAACAGGAAGTGACATATTTTACACTGCGACTAACTTCTCCTAGAAATTTTATGACATCAATGTCTTTTTTGTGGTCAGTCTAATCTAAAGGCCTGTGCGATGTTAAGTTGTGAAGATCTTGAGTTTTCGTTAAGGGGCGTGTCCATGGCGCCGTGACAAAATTCAAAGTCTCGCCATGGGAATAAAAGATGTTATAACTCAGGCATAAAATGTCCGATCTTCCCCAAACTTCACATGTTTGATAAAAGTCCTGGCCTGAACAGATCTGAAGGTCAATATTCCATCGGGTGTGGCAAAATGGCTCGATAGCGCCACCTATACACTTTTAAGATAGCGCACCTCGATCTATGTTTCACGTACATGTACAAAAATCGGTACACACATGTAACACACCAGTACCTACAAAAAAGTCTCTTGGTACGAAATCCTAATCCCAACAGGAAGTCGGTTATTTTGAAATTTCCCTGCAAAATTGGCGTTGTTTTTTCCATTTTCAGGGGTTGTACTTTAACGAACTCATCCTAGAGATTTATTCAGATCAGCATCAGACTTGGTCAGTTAAATCTAAAGGCCTTTGCGATGTTAAATTGGGAAGATCTTGAGATTTCGTTAAAGGGAGTGTCCATGGCGGCCTGACAAATTTCGATGTTTCGCCATGAAAAAGGAAGTTGCTGTAACTCAGACATACAATTTCCAATCTGTCCCAAACTTTGCATGTTAGATAAGACTTCTGCCCTTAACAGATCTACATGCCCATATTCAATTATAGTCATAGCGCCACCTGCTGGCAACAGGAAGTGACATATTTTACCCTGAGATAAACTACTCCTAGAGATTTTTTGACATTAATGTATTTTTGTGGTCAGTCTAATCTAAAGGCCTGTGTAATATTAAATTGTGGCAATCTTGAGTTTTTGTTAAAGAGCGTGTCCATGGCAAAAATGACAAAATTTGATGTCTCGCCACAGCAAGAGAAGTTGTTGTAACTCAGGCATAAAATGTTTGATCTTCCCCAAACTTCACATGTTCGATAAGAGTGCAGCCCTGAACACATCTGAAGGCCAATATTCCATTATAATGATAGCGCCACCTGCTGGCAACAGGAAAATTGGAACATATATGGAATAAACATTGATATACTCTACTTATATTTATGAGTTTAAATGCATATTTCTCACCGTTCACCTATTTCACCGTTCACCGGGTGCGAGGGCCCGTTCATCGCTGCTTGCAGCTTTAATTAGGGCCCGAGCACCGATGGTGTGAGGACCCTCTTGGAATTGCTCCATTTATTATTATTATTATTATTATTATTATTATTATTATTATTAGGGCCCGAGCACCGATGGTGTGAGGACCCTCTTGGAATTGCTCCGTTTATTATTATTATTATTATTATTATTATTATTATTATTATTATTATTATTATTATTATTATTCTCTAAGATGAATCGCATTTTTGAGAGCCTAAACATGCTCGAAAAGTCATGAAACTTTGCACACACCTCAGAACTGGCGAAAATTTACGTCTGATATGGGTTTCAGAAGTGGGTGTGGCAAAATGGCTCGACAGCGCCACCTATACACGTTCAACGGTGTGCGCCTCGAGCTACGTTTCACGTACATGTATGAAAATTGGTATACACATGTATCTCTCAAATACCTACAAAAAAGTCTCTTGGAGCAAAATCCGAAACCCAACAGGAAGTCGGTTATTTTTAATTTTATGAGCAAATTTTGTATCATTTTTGTCATTTCCATGCGTTGTATTTTAACGAACTCCTCCTAGAGATTAATTCAGATCAACACCAAAGTTGGTATGCCTAATCTAAAGGCCTTTGCGATGTTAAATTGCGAAGATTTTGAGTTTTCGTTAAAGGGCGTGTCCGTGGCGTCCTGGCGAATTTCGATGATTCGCCATGAAAAATGAAGTTGCTATAACTCAGACATACAATGTTCAATGTGTCCAAAACTTCACATGTTTAATAAGACTCCTGACCTGAACAGATTGACATGCCCATATTCAGTTATAGTCATAGCGCCACCTATTGGCAACAGGAAGTGACATATTTTACACTGCGACTAACTACTCCTAGAAATTTTATGACATCAATGTCTTTTTTGTGGTCAGTCTAATCTAAAGGCCTGTGCGATGTTAAATTGTGAAGATCTTGAGTTTTTGTTAAAAGGCGTGTCCATGGCGCCATGACGAAGTTCGATGTCTCGCCAAGGGAATAAAATATGTTATAACTCAGACATAAAATGTCCGATCTTCCCCAAACTTCACATGTGTGATAATAGTCCTGGCCTGAACACATCTGTATGCCAACATTCCATCGGGTGTGGCAAAATTTCTCGATAGCGCCACCTATACACTTTTAACATAGCGCGCCTCGAGCTCCGTTTCAAGTACATGTACAAAAATCGGTACACACATGTAACACACCAGTACCTACAAAAAAGTCTCTTGGTACGAAATCCTAATCCCAACAGGAAGTCGGTTATTTTGAAATTTCCCTGCAAAATTGGCGTTGTTTTTGCCATTTTCAGGGGTTGTACTTTAACGAACTCCTCCTAGAGATTTAATCGGATGAACACCAAACTTGGTCAGTGTAATCTAAAGCCATTTGCGATGTTAAATTGCGAAGGACTTGAGGTTTCGTTAAAGGGCGTGTCCATGGTGGCCTGACAAATTTCGATGTTTCGCCATGAAAAAGGAAGTTGCTGTAACTCCGACATACAATGTCCAATCTGCCCCAAACTTCACATGTTGGATAAGACTCTTGACCTGAACAGATCTACATGCCAATATTCAGTTATAGTCATAGCGCCACCTATTGGCAACAGGAAGTGAAATATTTTACACTGCGACAAACTACTCCTAGAAATTTTATGACATCAATGTTATTTTTGTGGTCAGTCTAATCTAAAGATCTGTGTGATGTTTAGTTGTGAAGACCTTGAGTTTTCGTTAAAAGGCGTGTCCATGGCGCCGTGACGAAGTTCGATGTGTCGCCATAGGAATAAAAGATGTTATAACTCAGGCATAAAATGTCCGATCTTGCCCAAACTTCACATGTGTGATAAGGGTCCTGGCCTGAACAGATCTGAAGGCCAATATTCCATTGGGTGTGGCAAAATGGCTCGATAGCGCCACCTATACATTTTCAACAGAGTGCATATACACTTTCAACGGAGTGCACCTCGAGCTATGTTTCACGTACATGTACAAAAATTGGTACACACATGTAACACACCAATACCTACAAAAAAGTCTCTTGGTACGAAATCCTAATCCCAACAGGAAGTCGGTTATTTTGAATTTTCTCTGCAAAATTGGTGTTGCTTTTGGCATTTTCAGGGGTTGTACTTTAACGAACTCCTCCTACAGATTTTTTCAGATGAACACCAAACTTGGCCAGTGTGATCTAAAGCCATTTGCGATGTTAAATTGCGAAGGACTTGAGGTTTCGTTAAAGGGCGTGTCCATGGTGGCCTGACAAATTTCGATGTTTCGCCATGAAAAAGGAAGTTGCTGTAACTCAGACATACAATGTCCAATCTGCCCCAAACTTCACATGTTGGATAAGATTTTTGACCTGAACAGATCTACATGTAAATATTCAGTTATAGTCATAGCGCCACCTATTGGCAACAGGAAGTGAAATATTTTACACTGCGACAAACTACTCCTAGAAATTTTATGACATCAATGTTATTTTTGTGGTCAGTCTAATCTAAAGACCTGTGTGATGTTTAGTTGTGAAGATCTTGAGTTTTCCTTAAAAGGCATGTCCATGGCGCCGTGACGAAGTTTGATGTGTCGCCATGGGAATAAAAGATGTTATAACTCAGGCATAAAATGTCCGATCTTGCCCAAACTTCACATGTGTGATAAGGGTCCTGGCCTGAACAGATCTGAAGGCCAATTTTCCATTGGGTGTGGCAAAATGGCTCGATAGCGCCACCTATACACTTTCAACTGAGTGCAAATACACTTTCAATGGAGTGCGCCTCAAGCTATGTTTCACGTACATGTACAAAAATCGGTACACACATGTAACACACCAATATCTACGAAAAAGTCTCTTGGTACGAAATCCGAATCCAAACAGGAAGTCAGTTATTTAGAATGTTCTCTGCAAAATTGGTGTTGTTTTTGGCATTTTCATGGGTTGTACTTTAACGAACTCCTCCTAGAGATTTATTCAGATCAGCATCAAACTTGGTCAGTTAAATCTAAAGGCCTTTGCGATGTTAAATTGGGAAGATCTTGAGATTTCGTTAAAGGGCGTGCCCATGGCGGCCTGACAAATTTCGATGTTTCGCCATGAAAAAGGAAGTTGCTGTAACTCAGACATACAATGTCCAATCTGCCCCAAACCTTGCATGTTAGATAAGACTTCTGCCCTTAACAGATCTACATGCACATATTCAATTATAGTCATAGCGCCACCTGTTGGCAACAGGAAGTGACATATTTTACGCTGAGATAAACTACTCCTAGAGATTTTTTGACATTAATGTATTTTTGTGGTCAGTCTAATCTAAAGGCCTGTGTAATGTTAAATTGTGGCAATCTTGAGTTTTTGTTAAAGAGCGTGTCCATGGCAAAAATGACAAAATTTGATGTCCCGCCACAGCAAGAGAAGTTGTTGTAACTCAGGCATAAAATGTTTGATCTTCCCCAGTTGCTATAACTCCGAACCTGAACAGATTGACATGCCCATATTCAGTTATAGTCATAGCGCCACCTATTGGCAACAGGAAGTGACATATTTTACACTGCGACTAACTACTCCTAGAAATTTTATGACATCAATGTCTTTTTTGTGGTCAGTCTAATCTAAAGGCCTGTGCGATGTTAAGTTGTGAAGATCTTGAGTTTTCGTTAAGGGGCGTGTCCATGGCACCGTGACGAAGTTCGATGTCTCGCCATGGGAATAAAAGATGTTATAACTCAGGCATAAAATGTCCGATCTTCCCCAAACTTCACATGTGTGATAAGAGTCTTGGCCTGAACACATCTGTAGGCCAATATTCCATCGGGTGTGGCAAAATGGCTCGATAGTGCCACCTATACACTTTCAACATAGCGCGCCTCGAGCTCCGTTTCCTGTACATGTACAAAACTCGGTACACACATGTAACACACCAATACCTACAAAAAAGTCTCTTGGTACGAAATCCGAAACCCAACAGGAAGTCGGTTATTTTTAATTTTATGAGCAAATTTTGTGTCATTTTTGTCATTTCCATGCGTTGTATTTTAACGAACTCCTCCTAGAGATTCATTCAGATCAACACCAAAGTTGGTATGCCTAATCTAACGGCCTTTGCGAAGTTAAATTGGGAAGATCTTGAGATTTCGTTAAAGGGAGTGTCCATGGCGGCCTGACAAATTTCGATGTTTCGCCATGAAAAAGGAAGTTGCTGTAACTCAGACATACAATGTCCAATCTGCCCCAAACTTCACATGTTAGATAAGACTTCTGCCCTTAACAGATCTACATGCCCATATTCAATTATAGTCATAGGGCCACCTGCTGGCAACAGGAAGTGACATATTTTACGCTGAGACAAACTACTCCTAGAGATTTTTTGACATTAATGTATATTTGTGGTCAGTCTAATCTAAAGGCCTGTGTAATGTTAAATTGTGGCAATCTTGAGTTTTTGTTAAAGAGCGTGTCCATGGCAAAAATGACAAAATTTGATGTCTCGCCACAGCAAGAGAAGTTGTTGTAACTCAGGCATAAAATGTTTGATCTTCCCCAAACTTCACGTTCGATAAGAGTGCAGCCCTGAACACATCTTAAGGCCAATATTCCATTGTAATGATAGTGCCACCTGCTGGCAACAGGAAGATTGGCACATATATGGAATAAACGTTGATATATTCTACTTATATTTATGAGTTTAAACGCATATTTCTCACCGTTCACCTCTTTACTAAAGCCACTCGCTGCTGGTGAGCCCGGGTGCGAGGGCCCGTTCATCGCTGCTTGCAGCTTTAATTATTAGGGCCCGAGCACCGATGGTGTGAGGACCCTCTTGGAATTGCTCCGTTTATTATTATTATTATTATTATTAGGGCCCGAGCACCGATGGTGTGAGGACCCTCTTGGAATTGCTCCGTTTATTAGGGCCCGAGCACCGATGGTGTGAGGACCCTCTTGGAATTGCTCCGTTTATTATTATTAGGGCCCGAGCACCGATGGTGTGAGGACCCTCTTGGAATTGCTCCGTTTATTATTATTATTATTATTAGGGCCCGAGCACCGATGGTGTGAGGACCCTCTTGGAATTGCTCCGTTTATTATTATTATTATTATTATTATTATTATTATTATTCTTCTTCTTCTTCTCTAAGATGAATCGCATTTTTGAGAGCCTAAACATGCTCGAAAAGTCATGAAACTTTGCACACACCTCAAAACTGGCGAAAATTTACGTCTGATATGGGTTTCAGAAGTGGGTGTGGCAAAATGGCTCGACAGCGCCACCTATACACGTTCAACGGTGTGCGCCTCGAGCTATGTTTCACGGACATGTATGAAAATTGGTATACACATGTATCTCTCCAATACCTACAAAAAAGTCTCTTGGAGCAAAATCCGAAATCCAACAGGAAGTCGGTTATTTTTAATTTTATGAGCAAATTTTGTGTCATTTTTGTCATTTCCATGCGTTGTATTTTAACGAACTCCTCCTAGAGATTAATTCAGATCAACACCAAAGTTGGTATGCCTAATCTAAAGGCCTTTGCGATGTTAAATTGCGAAGATTTTGAGTTTTCGTTAAAGGGCGTGTCCGTGGCGGCCTGGCGAATTTCGATGATTCGCCATGAAAAATGAAGTTGTTATAACTCAGACATACAATGTCCAATCTGCCCCAAACTTCACATGTTTGATGAAACTCCGAACCTGAACAGATTGACTTGCCCATATTCAGTTATAGTCATAGCGCCACCTATTGGCAACAGGAAGTGACATATTTTACACTGCGACTAACTACTCCTAGAAATTTTATGACATCAATGTCTTTTTTGTGGTCAGTCTAATCTAAAGGCCTGTGCGATGTTAAGTTGTGAAGATCTTGAGTTTTCGTTAAGGGGCGTGTCCATGGCGCCGTGACAAAATTCAAAGTCTCGCCATGGGAATAAAAGATGTTATAACTCAGGCATAAAATGTCCGATCTTCCCCAAACTTCACATGTGTGATAGAAGTCCTGGCCTGAACAGATCTGTAGGCCAATATTCCATCGGGTGTGGCAAAATGGCTCGATAGCGCCACCTATACACTTTCAACATAGCGCGCCTCGAGCTCCGTTTCAAGTACATGTACAACAATCGGTACACACATGTAACACACCAGTACCTACAAAAAAGTCTCTTGGTACGAAATCCTAGTCCCAACAGGAAGTCAGTTACTTAGAATGTTCTCTGCAAAATTGGTGTTGTTTTTGGCATTTTCAGGGGTTGTACTTTAACGAACTCCTCCTAGAGATTTATTCAGATCAACATCAAACTTGGTCAGTTAAATTTAAAGGCCTTTGCGAAGTTAAATTGGGAAGATCTTGAGATTTCGTTAAAGGGCGTGTCCATGGTGGCCTGACAAATTTCGATGTTTCGCCATGAAAAAGGAAGTTGCTGTAACTCAGACATACAATGTCCAATCTGCCCCAAACTTCACATGTTAGATAAGACTTCTGCCCTTAACATATCCACATGCCCATATTCAATTATAGTCATAGCGCCACCTGCTGGCAACAGGAAGTGACATGTTTTACGCTGCGACAAACTACTCCTAGAAATCTTTTGACATTAATGTATTTTTTGTGGTCAGTCTAATCTAAAGGCCTGTGCAATGTTAAATTGTGGAGATCTTCAGTTTTTGTTAAAGGGCGTGTCCATGGCGCCATGACAAAATTTGATGTCTCGCCACAGCAAGAGAAGTTGTTGTAACTCAGGCATAAAATGTTCAATCTTCCCCAGACTCCGCATGTTCGATAAGAGTCCTGGCCTGAACACATCTGAAGGCCAATATTCCATTATAATGATAGCCCCACCTGCTGGCAACAGAAAGATTGGCACATGTATGGAATAAACATTGATATATTCTACTTATATTTATGAGTTTAAATGCATATTTCTCACCGTTCGCCTATTTACTAAAGCCACTCGCTGCCGGTGAGCCCGGGTGCGAGGGCCCGTTCATCGCTGCTTGCAGCTTTTATTATTATTATTATTATTATTATTATTATTATTATTATTATTATTATTATTCTCCAGAATGAATCGCATTTTTGAGGGCCTAAACATACTCAAAAAGTCATGAAACTTTGCACACACCTCAGAACCGGCGAAAATGTACATCTGATATGGGTTTCAGAAGTGGGTGTGGCAAAATGGCTCGACAGCGCCACCTATACATGTTCAACGGTGTGCGCCTCGAGCTATGTTTCACGTACATGTATGAAAATCGGTACACACATGTAACTCTCCAATACCTACAAAAAAGTCTCTTAGAGCAAAATTCTAAACCCAACAGGAAGTCGGTTATTTTTAATAATATGAGCAAATTTTGTGTCATTTTTGCCATTTCCATGAGTTGTATTTTAACGAACTCCTCCTAGAAACTTATTCAGATCAACACCAAATTTGGTATGCCTAATCTAAAGGCCTTTGCGATGTTAAATTGCGAAGATTTTGAGTTTTCGTTAAAGGGCGTGTCCGTGGCGGCCTGGCGAATTTCGATGATTCGCCATGAAAAATGAAGTTGCTATAACTCAGACATACAATGTCCAATGTGCCCAAAACTTCACATGTTTAATAAGACTCCTGACCTGAACATATTTACATGCCCATATTCAGTTATAGTCATAGCGCCACCTATAGGCAACAGGAAGTGACATATTTTACACTTCGACAGACTACTCCTAGAAATTTTTTGACATCAATGACTTTTTTATGGTCAGTATAATCTAAAGGCCTGTGCAATGTTAAATTGTGAAGATCTTGAGTTTTCGTTAAGGGGCGTGTCCATGGCGCCGTGACAAAATTCAAAGTCTCGCCATGGGAATAAAAGATGTTATAACTCAGGCATAAAATGTCCGATCTTCCCCAAACTTCACATGTGTGATAAAAGTCCTGGCCTGAACAGATCTGAAGGCCAATATTCCATCGGGTGTGGCAAAATGGCTCGATAGCGCCACCTATACACTTTCAACGGAGTGCACCTCGAGCTATGTTTCACGTACATGTACAAAAATTGGTACACACATGTAACACACCAATACCTACAAAAAAATGTCTCTTGGTACGAAATCCTAATCCCAACAGGAAGTCGGTTATTTTGAATTTTCCCTGCAAAATTGGTGTTGTTTTTGCCATTTTCAGGGGTTGTACTTTAACGAACTCCTCCTAGAGATTTATTCAGATGAACACCAAACTTGGTCAGTGTAATCTAAAGCCATTTGCGATGTTAAATTGCGAAGGACTTGAGGTTTCGTTAAAGGGCGTGTCCATGGTGGCCTGACAAATTTCGATGTTTCGCCATGAAAAAGGAAGTTGCTGTAACTCAGACATACAATGTCCAATCTGCCCCAAACTTCACATGTTGGATAAGACTCTTGACCTGAACAGATCTACATGCCAATATTCACTTATAGTCATAGCGCCACCTATTGGCAACAGGAAGTGAAATATTTTACACTGCGACAAACTACTCCTAGAAATTTTATGACATCAATGTTATTTTTGTGGTCAGTCTAATCTAAAGACCTGTGTGATGTTTAGTTGTGAAGATCTTGAGTTTTCGTTAAAAGGCGTGTCCATGGCGCCATGACGAAGTTTGATGTGTCGCCATGGGAATAAAAGATGTTATAACTCAGGCATAAAATGTCCGATCTTGCCCAAACTTCACATGTGTGATAAGGGTCCTGGCCTGAACAGATCTGAAGGCCAATATTCCATTGGGTGTGGCAAAATGGCTCGATAGCGCCACCTATACACTTTCAACAGAGTGCATATACACTTTCAATGGAGTGCGCCTCAAGCTATGTTTCACGTACATGTACAAAAATCAGTACACACATGTAACACACCAATATCTACGAAAAAGTCTCTTGGTACGAAATCCGAATCCAAACAGGAAGTCAGTTATTTAGAATGTTCTCTGCAAAATTGGTGTTGTTTTTGGCATTTTCAGGGGTTGTACTTTAACAAACTCCTCCTAGAGATTTATTCAGATCAACATCAAACTTGGTCAGTTAAATCTAAAGGCCTTTGCGAAGTTAAATTGGGAAGATCTTGAGGTTTCGTTAAAGGGAGTGTCCATGGCAGCCTGACAAATTTCGATGTTTCGCCATGAAAAAGGAAGTTGCTGTAACTCAGACATACAATGTCCAATCTGCCCCAAACTTCACATGTTTGATGAGACTCCAAACCTGAACAGATTGACATGCCCATATTAAGTTATAGTCATAGCGCCACCTGCTGGCAACAGGAAGTGACATGTTTTACGCTGCAACAAACTACTCCTATAAATCTTTTGACATTAATGTATTTTTTGTGGTCAGTCTAATCTAAAGTCCTGTGCAATGTTAAATTGTGGAGATCTTGAGTTTATGTTAAAGGGCGTGTCCATGGCACCATGACAAAATTTGATGTCTTGCCACAGCATGAGAAGTTGTTGTAACTCAAGCATAAAATGTTCGATCTTCCCCAAACTTCACATGTTCGATAAGAGTCCTGCCTTGAACACATCTGAAGGCCAATATTCCATTATAATGATAGCGCCACCTGCTGGCAACAGGAAGATTGGAACATATATGGAATAAACTTTGATATATTCCACTTATATTCATGAGTTTAAACGCATATTGCTCACCGTTCACCTATTTACTAATGCCACTCACTGGCGGTGAGCCCGGGTGCGAGGGCCCGTTCATCGCTGCTTGCAGCTTTAATTATTATTATTATTATTCTTCTCCAGGATGAATCGCATTTTTGAGGGCCTAAACATACTCAAAAAGTCATGAAACTTTGCACACACCTCAGAACCGGCGAAAATGTACATCTGATATGGGTTTCAGAAGTGGGTGTGGCAAAATGGCTCGACAGCGCCTCCTATACATGTTCAACGGTGTGCGCCTCGAGCTATGTTTCACGTACATGTATGAAAATCGGTACACACATGTAACTCTCCAATACCTACAAAAAAGTCTCTTAGAGCAAAATTCTAAACCCAACAGGAAGTCAGTTATTTTTAATATTATGAGCAAATTTTGTGTCATTTTTGCCATTTCCATGAGTTGTATTTTAACGAACTCCTCCTAGAAACTTATTCAGATCAACACCAAATTTGGTCTGCCTAATCTAAAGGCCTTTGCGATGTTAAATTGCGAAGATTTTGAGTTTTCGTTTAAAGGCGTGTCCGTGGCGGCCTGGCGAATTTCGATGATTCGCCATGAAAAATGAAGTTGCTTTAACTCAGACATACAATGTCCAATGTGCCCAAAACTTCACATGTTTAATAAGACTCCTGACCTGAACATATTTACATGCCCATATTCAGTTATAGTCATAGCGCCACCTATAGGCAACAGGAAGTGACATATTTTACACTTCGACAGACCACTCCTAGAAATGTTTTGACATCAATGTCTTTTTTATGGTCAGTATAATCTAAAGGCCTGTGCAATATTAAATTGTGAAGATCTTGAGTTTTCGTTAAGGGGCGTGTCCATGGCGCCGTGACAAAATTCAAAGTCTCGCCATGGGAATAAAATATGTTATAACTCAGGCATAAAATGTCCGATCTTCCCCAAACTTCACATGTGTGATAAAAGTCCTGGCCTGAACAGATCTGAAGGCCAATATTCCATCGGGTGTGGGAAAATGGCTCGATAGCGCCACCTATACACTTTCAACGGAGTGCACCTCGAGCTATGTTTCACGTACATGTACAAAAATTGGTACACACATGTAACACACCAATACCTACAAAAAAGTCTCTTGGTACGAAATCCTAATCCCAACAGGAAGTCGGTTATTTCGAATTTTCCCTGCAAAATTGGTGTTGTTTTTGCCATTTTCAGGGGTTGTACTTTAACGAACTCCTCCTAGAGATTTATTTAGATCAACACCAAACTTGGTCAGTGTAATCTAAAGCCATTTGCGATGTTAAATTGCGAAGGACTTTAGGTTTCGTTAAAGGGCGTGTCCATGGCGGCCTGACAAATTTCGATGTTTCGCCATGAAAAAGGAAGTTGCTGTAACTCAGACATACAATGTCCAATCTGCCCCAAACTTCACATGTTGGATAAGACTCTTGACCTGAACAGATCTACATGCCAATATTCAGTTATAGTCATAGCGCCACCTATTGGCAACAGGAAGTGAAATATTTTACACTGCGACAAACTACTCCTAGAAATTTTATGACATCAATGTTATTTTTGTGGTCAGTCTAATCTAAAGACCTGTGTGATGTTTAGTTGTGAAGATCTTGAGTTTTCGTTAAAAGGCGTGTCCATGGCGCCGTGACGAAGTTTGATGTGTCGCCATGGGAATAAAAGATGTTATAACTCAGGCATAAAATGTCAGATCTTGCCCAAACTTCACATGTGTGATAAGGGTCCTGGCCTGAACAGATCTGAAGGCCAATATTCCATTGGGTGTGGCAAAATGGCTCGATAGCGCCACCTATACATTTTCAACAGAGTGCATATACACTTTTAACGGAGTGCGCCTCAAGTTATGTTTCACGTACATGTACAAAAATCGGTACACACATGTAACACACCAATATCTACAAAAAAGTCTCTTGGTACAAAATCCGAATCCAAACAGGAAGTCAGTTATTTAGAATTTTCTCTGCAAAATTGGTGTTGTTTTTGGCATTTTCAGGGGTTGTACTTTAACGAACTCCTCCTAGAGATTTATTCAGATCAACATCAAACTTGGTCAGTTAAATCTAAAGGCCTTTGCGATGTTAAATTGGGAAGATCTTGAGATTTCGTTAAAGGGAGTGTCCATGGCGGCCTGACAAATTTCGATGTTTCGCCATGAAAAAGGAAGTTGCTGTAACTCAGACATACATTGTCCAATCTGCCCCAAACTTCGCATGTTAGATAAGACTTCTGCCCTTAACAGATCTACATGCCCATATTCAATTATAGTCATAGCGCCACCTGCTGGCAACAGGAAGTGACATATTTTACGCTGAGAAAAACTACTCCTAGAGATTTTTTGACATTAATGTATTTTTGTGGTCAGTCTAATCTAAAGGCCTGTGCAATGTTAAATTGCGGAGATCTTCAGTTTTTGTTAAAGGGCGTGTCCATGGCGCCATGACAAAATTTGATGTCTCGCCACAGCAAGAGAAGTTGTTGTAACTCAGGCATAAAATGTTCGATCTTCCCCAGACTCCGCATGTTCGATAAGAGTCCTGGCCTGAACACATCTGAAGGCCAATTTTCCACTATAATGATAGCGCCACCTGCTGGCAACAGAAAGATTGGCACATATATGGAATAAACATTGATATATTCCACTTATATTTATGAGTTTAAATGCATATTTCTCACCGTTCACCTATTTACTAAAGCCACTCGCTGCCGGTGAGCCCGGGTGCGAGGGCCCGTTCATCGCTGCTTGCAGCTTTAATTATTATTATTATTCTTCTCTAAGATGAATCGCATTTTTGAGAGCCTAAACATGCTCGAAAAGTCATGAAACTTTGCACACACCTCAGAACTGGCGAAAATTTACGTCTGATATGGGTTTCAGAAGTGGGTTTGGCAAAATGGCTCGACAGCGCCACCTATACACGTTCAACGGTGTGCGCCTCGAGCTACGTTTCACGTACATGTATGAAAATTGGTATACACATGTATCTCTCCAATACCTACAAAAAAGTCTCTTGGAACAAAATCCGAAACCCAACAGGAAGTCGGTTATTTTTAATTTTATGAGCAAATTTTGTGTCATTTTTGTCATTTCCATGCGTCATATTTTAACGAACTCCTCCTAGAGATTAATTCAGATCAACACCAAAGTAGGTATGCCTAATCTAAAGGCCTTTGCGATGTTAAATTGCGAAGATTTTGAGTTTTCTTTAAAGGGCGTGTCCGTGGCGGCCTGGCGAATTTCGATGATTCGCCATGAAAAATGAAGTTGCTATAACTCAGACATACAATGTCCAATGTGTCCAAAACTTCACATGTTTAATAAGACTCCTGACCTGAACAGATTGACATGCCCATATTCAGTTATAGTCATAGCGCCACCTATTGGCAACAGGAAGTGAAATATTTTACACTGCGAAAAACTACTCCTAGAAATTTTATGACATCAATGTTATTTTTGTGGTCCGTCTAATCTAAAGACCTGTGTGATGTTTAGTTGTGAAGATCTTGAGTTTTCGTTAAAAGGCGTGTCCATGGCGCCGTGACGAAGTTTGATGTGTCGCCATGGGAATAAAAGATGTTATAACTCAGGCATAAAATGTCCGATCTTACCCAAACTTCACATGTGTGATAAGGGTCCTGGCCTGAACAGATCTGAAGGCCAATATTCCATTGGGTGTGGCAAAATGGCTCAATAGCGCCACCTATACACTTTCAACTGAATGCATATACACTTTCAATGGAGTGCGCCTCAAGCTATGTTTCACGTACATGTACAAAAATCGGTACACACATGTAACACACCAATATCTACGAAAAAGTCTCTTGGTACGAAATCCGAATCCAAACAGGAAGTCAGTTATTTAGAATGTTCTCTGCAAAATTGGTGTTGTTTTTGGCATTTTCAGGGGTTGTACTTTAACGAACTCCTCCTAGAGATTTATTCAGATCAACATCAAACTTGGTCAGTTAAATCTAAAGGCCTTTGCAAAGTTAAATTGGGAAGATCTTGAGATTTCGTTAAAGGGCGTGTCCATGGCGGCCTGACAAATTTTGATGTTTCGCCATGAAAAAGGAAGTTGCTGTAACTCAGACATACAATGTCCAATCTGCCCCAAACTTCACATGTTAGATAAGACTTCTGCCCTTAACATATCCACATGCCCATATTCAATTATAGTCATAGCGCCACCTGCTGGCAACAGTAAGTGACATGTTTTACGCTGTGACAAACTACTCCTAGAAATCTTTTGACATTAATGTATTTTTTGTGGTCAGTCTAATCTAAAGGCCTGTGCAATGTTAAATTGTGGAGTTCTTCAGTTTTTGTTAAAGGGCGTGTCCATGGCGCCATGACAAAATTTGATGTCTCGCCACAGCAAGAGAAGTTGTTGTAACTCAGGCATAAAATGTTCAATCTTCCCCAGACTCCGCATGTTCGATAAGAGTCCTGGCCTGAACACATCTGAAGGCCAATATTCCATTATAATGATAGCGCCACCTGCTGGCAACAGAAAGATTGGCACATATATGGAATAAACATTGACATATTCCACTTATATTTATGAGTTTAAATGCATATTTCTCACCGTTCGCCTATTTACTAAAGCCACTCGCTGCCGGTGAGCCCGGGTGCGAGGGCCCGTTCATCGCTGCTTGCAGCTTTAATTATTATTATTATTATTATTATTATTATTATTATTATTATTATTATTATTATTCTCTAAGATGAATCGCATTTTTGAGAGCCTAAACATGCTCGAAAAGTCATGAAACTTTGCACACACCTCAGAACTGGCGAAAATTTACGTCTGATATGGGTTTCAGAAGTGGGTGTGGCAAAATGGCTCGACAGCGCCACCTATACATGTTCAACGGTGTGCGCCTCTAGCTACGTTTCACGTACATATATGAAAATTGGTATACACATGTATCTCTCCAATACCTACAAAAAAGTCTCTTGGAGCAAAATCCGAAACCCAACAGGAAGTCGGTTATTTTTAATTTTCTGAGCAAATTTTGTGTCATTTTTGTCATTTCCATGCGTTGTATTTTAACGAACTCCTCCTAGAGATTAATTCAGATCAACACCAAAGTTGGTATGCCTAATCTAAAGGCCTTTGCGATGTTAAATTGCGAAGATTTTGAGTTTTCGTTAAAGGGCGTGTCCGTGGCGGCCTGGCGAATTTCGATGATTCGCCATGAAAAATGAAGTTGCTATAACTCACACATACAATGTCCAATGTGTCCAAAACTTCACATGTTTAATAAGACTCCTGACCTGAACATATTTACATGCCCATATTCAGTTATAGTCATAGCGCCACCTATAGGCAACAGGAAGTGACATATTTTACACTTCGACAGACTACTCCTAGAATTTTTTTGACATCAATGTCTTTTTTATGGTCAGTCTAATCTAAAGGCCTGTGAAATGTTAAATTGTGAAGATCTTGAGTTTTCCTTAAGGGGCGTGTCCATGGCGCCGTGACAAAATTCAAAGTCTCGCCATGGGAATAAAAGATGTTATAACTCAGGCATAAAATGTCCGATCTTCCCCAAACTTCACATGTGTGATAAAAGTCCTGGCTTGAACAGATCTGAAGGCCAATATTCCATCGGGTGTGGCAGAATGGCTCGATAGCGCCACCTACACACTTTTAACGGAGTGCACCTCGAGCTATGTTTCACGTACATGTACAAAAATTGGTACACACATGTAACACACCAATACCTACAAAAAGTCTCTTGGTACGAAATCCTAATCCCAACAGGAAGTTGGTTATTTTGAATTTTCCCTGCAAAATTGGTGTTGTTTTTGCCATTTTCAGGGGTTGTACTTTAACGAACTCCTCCTAGAGATTTATTCAGATGAACACCAAACTTGGTCAGTGTAATCTAAAGCCATTTGCGATGTTAAATTGCGAAGAACTTGAGGTTTCGTTAAAGGGCGTGTCCATGGTGGCCTGACAAATTTCGATGTTTCGCCATGAAAAAGGAAGTTGCTGTAACTCAGACATACAATGTCCAATCTGCCCCAAACTTCACATGTTGGATAAGATTTTTGACCTGAACAGATCTACATGCCAATATTCAGTTATAGTCATAGCGCAACCTATTGGCAACAGGAAGTGAAATATTTTACACTGCGAAAAACTACTCCTAGAAATTTTATGACATCAATGTTATTTTTGTGGTCCGTCTAATCTAAAGACCTGTGTGATGTTTAGTTGTGAAGATCTTGAGTTTTCGTTAAAAGGCGTGTCCATGGCGCCGTGACGAAGTTTGATGTGTCGCCATGGGAATAAAAGATGTTATAACTCAGGCATAAAATGTCCGATCTTACCCAAACTTCACATGTGTGATAATGGTCCTGGCCTGAACAGATCTGAAGGCCAATATTCCATTGGGTGTGCCAAAATGGCTCGATAGCGCCACCTATACACTTTTAACTGAGTGCATATACACTTTCAATGGAGTGCGCCTCAAGCTATGTTTCACGTACATGTACAAAAATTGGAACACACATGTAACACACCAATATCTACAAAAAAGTATCTTGGTACGAAATCCGAATCCAAACAGGAAGTCAGTTATTTACAATGTTCTCTGCAAAATTGGTGTTGTTTTTGGCATTTTCAGAGGTTGTACTTTAACGAACTCCTCCTAGAGATTTATTCAGATCAGCATCAAACTTGGTCAGTTAAATCTAAAGGCCTTTGCGATGTTAAATTGGGAAGATCTTGAGATTTCGTTAAAGGGAGTGTCCATGGCGGCCTGACAAATTTCGATGTTTTGCCATGAAAAAGGAAGTTGCTGTAACTCAGACATACAATGTCCAATCTGCCCCAAACTTTGCTTGTTAGATAAGACTCCTGCCCTTAAGAGATCTACATGCCCATATTCAATTATAGTCATAGCGCCACCTGCTGGCAACAGGAAGTGACATATTTTATGCTGAGACAAACTACTCCTAGAGATTTTTTGACATTAATCTATTTTTGTGGTCAGTCTAATCTAAAGGCCTGTGTAATGTTAAATTGTGGCAATCTTGAGTTTTTGTTAAAGAGCGTGTCCATGGCAAAAATGACTAAATTTGATGTCTTGCCACAGCAAGAGAAGTAGTTGTAACTCAGGCATAAAATGTTTGATCTTCCCCAAACCTCACATGTTTGATAAGAGTGCAGCCCTGAACACATCTGAAGGCCAATATTCCATTATAATGATAGCGCCACCTGCTGGCAACAGGAAGATTGGAACATATATGGAATAAACATTGATATATTCTACTTAAATTTATGAGTTTAAATGCATATTTCTCACCGTTCACCTATTTACTAAAGCCACTCGCTGCCGGTGAGCCCGGGTGCGAGGGCCCGTTCATCGCTGCTTGCAGCTTTAATTATTATTATTAGGGCCCGAGCACCGATGGTGTGAGGACCCTCTTGAAATTGTTCCGTTTATTATTATTATTATTATTATTATTATTATTATTATTAGGGCCCGAGCACCGATGGTGTGAGGACCCTCTTGGAATTGCTCCGTTTATTATTATTATTATTATTATTATTATTATTATTATATTATTATCTGCCCCAAACTTCACATGTTAGATAAGACTTCTGCCCTTAACAGATCTACATGCCCATATTCAGTTATAGTCATAGCGCCACCTGCTGGCAACAGGAAGTGACATGTTTTACGCTGCAACAAACTACTCCTAGAAATCTTTTGACATTAATGTATGTTTTTGTGGTCAGTCTAATCTAAAGGCCTGTGCAATGTTAAATTGTGGAGATCTTCAGTTTTTGTTAAAGGGCGTGTCCATGGCGCCATGACAAAATTTGATGTCTCCTCACAGCAAGAGAAGTTGTTGTAACTCAGGCATAAAATGTTCAATCTTCCCCAGACTCTGCATGTTCGATAAGAGTCCTGGCCTGAACACATCTGAAGGCCAATATTCCATTATAATGATAGTGCCACCTGCTGGCAACAGAAAGATTGGCACATATATGGAATAAACTTTGATATATTCCACTTATATTTATGAGTTTAAATGCATATTTCTCACCGTTCACCTATTTATTAAAGCCACTCGCTGCTGGTGAGCCCGGGTGCGAGGGCCCGTTCATCGCTGCTTGCAGCTTTAATTATTAGGGCCTGAGCACCGATGGTGTGAGGACCCTCTTGGAATTGCTTCGTTTATTATTATTATTATTATTATTATTATTATTATTATTATTATTATTATTATTCTCTAAGATGAATCGCATTTTTGAGAGCCTAAACATGCTCGAAAAGTCATGAAACTTTGCACACACCTCAGAACTGGCGAAAATTTACGTCTGATATGGGTTTCAGAAGGGGGTGTGGCAAAATGGCTCGACAGCGCCACCTATACACGTTCAATGGTGTGCGCCTCGAGCTACGTTTCACGTACATGTATGAAAATTGGTATACACATGTATCTCTCCAATACCTACAAAAAAGTCTCTTGGAGCAAAATCCGAAACCCAACAGGAAGTCGGTTATTTTTAATTTTATGAGCAAATTTTGTGTCATTTTTGTCATTTCCATGCGTTGTATTTTAACGAACTCCTCCTAGAGATTAATTCAGATCAACACCAAAGTTGGTATGCCTAATCTAAAGGCCTTTGCGATGTTAAATTGCGAAGATTTTGAGTTTTCGTTAAAGGGCGTGTCCGTGGCGGCCTGGAGAATTTCGATGATTCGCCATGAAAAATGAAGTTGCTATAACTCAGACATACAATGTCCAATCTGCCCCAAACTTCACATGTTTGATGAGACTCTGAACCTGAACAGATTGACATGCCCATATTCAGTTATAGTCATAGCGCCACCTATTGGCAACAGGAAGTGACATATTTTACACTGCGACTAACTACTCCTAGAAATTTTATGACATCAATGTCTTTTTTGTGGTCAGTCTAATCTAAAGGCCTGTGCGATGTTAAGTTGTGAAGATCTTGAGTTTTCGTTAAGGGGCGTGTCCATGGCGCCGTGACAAAATTCAAAGTCCCGCAATGGGAATAAAAGATGTTATAACTCAGGCATAAAATGTCCGATCTTCCCCAAACTTCACATGTTTGATAAAAGTCCTGGCCTGAACAGATCTGAAGGCCAATATTCCATCGGGTGTGGCAAAATGGCTCGATAGCGCCACCTATACACTTTCAACGGAGTGCGCCTCGATCTATGTTTCACGTACATGTACAAAAATTGGTACACACATGTAACACACCAATACCTACAAAAAAGTCTCTTGGTACGAAATCCTAATCCCAACAGGAAGTCGATTATTTTGAATTTTCCCTGCAAAATTGGTGTTGTTTTTGCCATTTTCAGGGGTTGTACTTTAACGAACTCCTCCTAGAGATTTATTCAGATGAACACCAAACTTGGTCAGTATAATCTAAACCCTTTGGGATGTTAAATTGCGAAGGACTTGAGGTTTCGTTAAAGGGCATGTCCATGGCGGCCTGACAAATTTCGATGTTTCGCCGTGAAAAAGGAAGTTGCTATAACTCAGACATACAATGTCCAATCTGCCCAAAACTTCACATGTTTAATACGACTCCTGACCTGAACATATTTACATAACCATATTCAGTTATAGTCACAGCGCCACCTATTGGCAACAGGAAGTGAAATATTTTACACTGCGACAAACTACTCCTAGAAATTTTATGACATCAATATTATTTTTGTGGTCAGTCTAATCTAAAGACCTGTGTGATGTTTAGTTGTGAAGATCTTGAGTTTTCATTAAAAGGCGTGTCCATGGCGCTGTGACGAAGTTCGATGTGTCGCCATGGGAATAAAAGATGTTATAACTCAGGCATAAAATGTCCGATCTTGCCCAAACTTCACGTGTGTGATAAGAGTCCTGGCCTGAACAGATCTGAAGGCCAAAATTCCATTGGGTGTGGCAAAATGGCTCGATAGCGCCACCTATACACTTTCAACTGAGTGCATATACACTTTCAACGGAGTGCGCCTCAAGCTATGTTTCACGTACATGTACAAAAATCGGTACACACATGTAACACACCAATATCTACGAAAAAGTCTCTTGGTACGAAATCAGAATCCAAACAGGAAGTCAGTTATTTAGAATTTTCTCTGCAAAATTGGTGTTGTTTTTGGCATTTTCAGAGGTTGTACTTTAACGAACTCCTCCTAGAGATTTATTCAAATCAACACCAAACTTGGTCAGTTAAATCTAAAGGCCTTTGCAAAGTTAAATTGGGAAGATCTTGAGATTTCGTTAAAGGGAGTGTCCATGGCGGCCTGACAAATTTCGATGTTTCGCCATGAAAAAGGAAGTTGCTGTAACTCAGACATACAATGTCCAATCTGCCCCAAACTTTGCATGTTAGATAAGACTTCTGCCCTTAACAGATCTACATGCCCATATTCAATTATAGTCATAGCGCCACCTGCTGGCAACAGGAAGTGACATATTTTACGCTGAGACAAACTACTCCTAGAGATTTTTTGACATTAATGTATTTTTGTGGTCAGTCTAATCCAAAGGCCTGTGTAATGTTAAATTGTGGCAATCTTGAGTTTTTGTTAAAGAGCGTGTCCATGGCAAAAATGACAAAATTTGATGTCTCGCCACAGCAAGAGAAGTTGTTGTAACTCAGGCATAAAATGTTTGATCTTCCCCAAACTTCACATGTTCGATAAGAGTGCAGCCCTGAACACATCTGAAGGCCAATATTCCATTATAATGATAGCGCCACCTGCTGGCAACAGGAAGATTGGAACATATATGGAATAAACATTGATATATTCTATTTATATTTATGAGTTTAAATGCATATTTCTCACTGTTCACCTATTTACTAAAGCCACTTGCTGCCGGTGAGCCCGGGTGCGAGGGCCCGTTCATCGCTGCTTGCAGCTTTAATTATTATTATTCTTCTTCTCTAAGATGAATCGCATTTTTGAGAGCCTAAACATGCTCGAAAAGTCATGAAACTTTGCACACACCTCAGAACTGGCGAAAATTTACGTCTGATATGGGTTTCAGAAGTGGGTGTGGCAAAATGGCTCGACAGCGCCACCTATACACGTTCAACGGTGTGCGCCTCGAGTTACGTTTCACGTACATGTATGAAAATTGGTATACACATGTATCTCTCCAATACCTACAAAAAAGTCTCTTGGAGCAAAATCCGAAACCCAACAGGAAGTCGGTTATTTTTAATTTTATGAGCAAATTTTGTGTCATTTTTGTCATTTCCATGCGTTGTATTTTAACGAACTCCTCCTAAAGATTAATTCAGATCAACACCAAAGTTGGTATGCCTAATCTAAAGGCCTTTGCGATGTTAAATTGCGAAGATTTTGAGTTTTCGTTAAAGGGCGTGTCCGTGGCTGCCTGGCGAATTTCGATGATTCGCCATGAAAAATGAAGTTGCTATAACTCAGACATACAATGTCCAATCTGCCCCAAACTTCACATGTTTGATGAGACTCCGAACCTGAACAGATTGACATGCCCATATTCAGTTATAGTCATAGCGCCACCTATTGGCAACAGGAAGTGACATATTTTACACTGCGACTAACTACTCCTAGAAATTTTATGACATCAATGTCTTTTTTGTGGTCAGTCTAATCTAAAGGCCTGTGCGATGTTAAGTTGTGAAGATCTTGAGTTTTCATTAAGGGGCGTGTCCATGGCGCCGTGACAAAATTCAAAGTCCCGCCATGGGAATAAAAGATGTTATAACTCAGGCATAAAATGTCCGATCTTCCCCAAACTTCACATGTTTGATAAAAGTCCTGGCCTGAACAGATCTGAATGCCAATATTCCATCGGGTGTGGCAAAATGGCTCGATAGCGCCACCTATACACTTTCAACGGAGTGCGCCTCGATCTATGTTTCAGGTACATGTACAAAAATTGGTACACACATGTAACACACCAATACCTACAAAAAAGTCTCTTGGTACGAAATCCTAATCCCAACAGGAAGTTGAATATTTTGAATTTTCCCTGCAAAATTGGTGTTGTTTTTGCCATTTTCAGGGGTTGTACTTTAATGAACTCCTCCTAGAGATTTATTCAGATGAACACCAAACTTGGTCAGTGTAATCTAAAGCCCTTGGCGATGTTAAATTGCGAAGGACTTGAGGTTTCGTTAAAGGGCGTGTCCATGGCGGCCTGACAAATTTCGATGTTTCGCCATGAAAAAGGAAGTTGCTGTAACTCATACATACAATGTCCAATCTGCCCCAAACTTCACATGTTGGATAAGACTCTTGGCCTGAACAGATCTACATGCCAATATTCAGTTATAGTCATAGTGCCACCTATTGGCAACAGGAAGTAAAATATTTTACACTGCGACAAACTACTCCTAGAAATTTTATGACATCGATGTTATTTTTGTGGTCAGTCTAATCTAAAGACCTGTGTGATGTTTAGTTGTGAAGATCTTGGGTTTTCGTTTAAAGGCGTGTCCATGGCGCCGTGACGAAGTTTGATGTGTCGCCATGGGAATAAAAGATGTTATAACTCAGGCATAAAATGTCCGATCTTGCCCAAACTTCACATGTGTGATAAGGGTCCTGGCCTGAACAGATCTGAAGGCCAATATTCCATCGGGTGTGGCAAAATGGCTCGATAGCGCCACCTATACACTGTCAACTGAGTGCATATACACTTTCAACGGAGTGTGCCTCAAGCTATGTTTCACATACATGTACAAAAATCGGTACACACATGTAACACACCAATATCTACGAAAAAGTCTCTTTGTACGAAATCCGAATCCAAACAGGAAGTCAGTTATTTAGAATGTTCTCTGCAAAATTGGTGTTGTTTTTGGCATTTTCAGGGGTTGTACTTTAACGAACTCCTCCTAGAGATTTATTCAGATCAACATCAAACTTGGTCAGTTAAATCTAAAGGCCTTTGCGAAGTTAAATTGGGAAGATCTTGAGATTTCGTTAAAGGGAGTGTCCATGGCGGCCTGACAAATTTTGATGTTTCGCCATGATAAAGGAAGTTGCTGTAACTCAGACATACAATGTCCAATCTGCCCCAAACTTCACATGTTAGATAAGACTTCTGCCCTTAACAGATCTACATGCCCATATTCAATTATAGTCATAGTGCCACCTGCTGGCAACAGGAAGTGACATATTTTACGCTGAGACAAACTACTCCTAGAGATATTTTGACATTAATGTATTTTTGTGGTCAGTCTAATCTAAAGACCTGTGTAATGTTAAATTGTGGCAATCTTGAGTTTTTGTTAAAGAGCGTGTCCATGGCAAAAATGACAAAATTTGATGTCTCGCCACAGCAAGAGAACTTGTTGTATCTCAGGCATAAAATGTTTGATCTTCCCCAAACTTCACATGTTCGATAAAAGTGCAGCCCTGAACACATCTGAAGGCCAATATTCCATTATAATGATAGCGCCACCTGCTGGCAACAGGAAGATTTGCACATATATGGAATAAACATTGATATATTCTACTTATATTTATGAGTTTAAACGCATATTTCTCACCGTTCACCTATTTACTAGAGCCACTCGCTGCCGGTGTGCACGGGTGCGAGGGCCCGTTCCTCGCTGCTTGCAGCTTTAATTATTATTATTATTCTTCTTCTTCTCTAAGATGAATCGCAGTTTTGAGAGCTTAAACATGCTCGAAAAGTCATGAAACTTTGCACACACCTCAGAACTGGCGAACATTTACGTCTGATATGGGTTTCAGAAGTGGGTGTGGCAAAATGGCTCGACAGCGCCACCTATACACGTTCAACGGTGTGCGCCTCTAGCTACGTTTCACGTACATGTATGAAAATCGGTACACACATGTAACTCTCCAATACCTACAAAAAAGTCTCTTAGAGCAAAATTGTAAACCCAACAGGAAGTCGGTTATTTTTAATATTATGAGCAAATTTTGTGTCATTTTTGCCATTTCCATGAGTTGTATTTTAACGAACTCCTCCTAGAAACTTATTCAGATCAACACCAAACTTGGTATGCCTAATCTAAAGGCCTTTGCGATGTTAAATTGCGAAGATTTTGAGTTTTCGTTAAAGGGTGTGTCCGTGGCGGCCTGGCGAATTTCGATGATACGCCATGAAAAATGAAGTTGCTATAACTCAGACATACAATGTCCAATGTGCCCAAAACTTCACATGTTTAATAAGACTCCTGACCTGAACATATTTACATGCCCATATTCAGTTATAGTCATAGCGCCACCTATAGGCAACAGGAAGTGACATATTTTACACTTCGACAGACTACTCCTAGAAATTTTTTGACATCAATGTCTTTTTATGCTCAGTATAATCTAAAGGCCTGTGCAATGGTAAATTGTGAAGATCTTGAGTTTTCGTTAAGGGGCGTGTCTATGGCGCCGTGACAAAATTCAAAGTCTCGCCATGGGAATAAAAGATGTTATAACTCAGGCATAAAATGTCCGATCTTCCCCAAACTTCACATGTGTGATAAAAGTCCTGGCCTGAACAGATCTGAAGGCCAATATTCCATCGGGTGTGGTAAAATGGCTCGATAGCGCCACCTATACACTTTCAACGGAGTGCACCTCGAGCTATGTTTCACGTACATGTACAAAAATCGGTACACACATGTAACACACCAGTACCTACAAAAAAGTCTCTTGGTACGAAATCCTAGTCCCAACAGGAAGTCAGTTACTTAGAATGTTCTCTGCAAAATTGGTGTTGTTTTTGTCATTTCCATGCGTTGTATTTTAACGAACTCCTCCTAGAGATTAATTCAGATCAACACCAAAGTTGGTATGCCTAATCTAAAGGCATTTGCGATGTTAAATTGCGAAGATTTTGAGTTTTCGTTAAAGGGCGTGTCCGTGGCGGCCTGGCGAATTTCGATGATTCGCCATGAAAAATGAAGTTGCTATAACTCAGACATACAATGTCCAATGTGTCCAAAACTTCACATGTTTAATAAGACTCCTGACCTGAACAGATTGACATGCCCATATTCAGTTATACTCATAGCGCCACCTATAGGCAACAGGAAGTGACATATTTTACACTGCGACAAACTACTCCTAGAAATTTTATGACATCAATGTTATTTTTGTGGTCAGTCTAATCTAAAGACCTGTGTGATGTTTAGTTGTGAAGATCTTGAGTTTTCGTTAAAAGGCATGTCCATGGCGCCGTGACGAATTTCGATGTGTCGCCATGGGAATAAAAGATGTTATAACTCAGGCATAAAATGTCCGATCTTGCCCAAACTTCACATGTGTGATAAGGGTCCTGGCCTGAACAGATCTGTAGGCCAATTTTCCATTGGGTGTGGCAAAATGGCTCGATAGCGCCACCTATACACTTTCAACGGTGTGCGCCTCGAGCTACGTTTCATGTACATGTATGAAAATCAGTGTACACATGTATCTCTCCAATACCTACAAAAAAGTCTCTTGGAGCAAAATCCGAAACCCAACAGGAAGTCGGTTATTTTTAATTTTATGAGCAAATTTTGTGTCATTTTTGTCATTTCCATGCGTTGTATTTTAACGAACTCCTCCTAGAGATTCATTCAGATCAACACCAAAGTTGGTATGCCTAATCTAAAGGCCTTTGCGATGTTAAATTGCGAAGATTTTGAGTTTTTGTTAAAGGGCGTGTCCATGGCGGCCTGACAAATTTCGATGTTTCGCCATGAAAAAGGAAGTTGCTGTAACTCAGACATACAATATCCAATCTGCCCCAAACTTCACATGTTAGATAAGACTTCTGCCCTTAACAGATCTACATGCGCATATTCAGTTATAGTCATAGCGCCACCTGCTGGCAACAGGAAGTGACATGTTTTACGCTGCGACAAACTACTCCTTGAAATTTTATGACATCAATGTTATTTTTGTGGTCAGTCTAATCTAAAGACCTGTGTGATGTTTAGTTGTGAAGATCTTGAGTTTTCGTTAAAAGGCGTGTCCATGGCGCCGTGACGAAGTTCGATGTGTCGCCATGGGAATAAAAGATGTTATAACTCAGGCATAAAATGTCCGATCTTGCCCAAACTTCACATGTGTGATAAGGGCCTTGGCCTGAACAGATCTGAAGGCCAATATTCAATTGGGTGTGGCAAAATGGCTCGATAGCGCCACCTATACACTTTCAACGGAGTGCGCCTCGATCTATGTTTCACGTACATGTACAAAAATTGGTACACACATGTAACACACCAATACCTACAAAAAAGTCTCTTCGTACGAAATCCTAATCCCAACAGGAAGTCGATTATTTTGAATTTTCCCTGCAAAATTGGTGTTGTTTTTGCCATTTTCAGGGGTTGTACTTTAACGAACTCCTCCTAGAGATTTATTCAGATGAACACCAAACTTGGTCAGTGTAATCTAAAGCCCTTTGCGATGTTAAATTGCGAAGGACTTGAGGTTTCGTTAAAGGGCGTGTCCATGGCGACCTGACAAATTTCGATGTTTCGCCATGAAAAAGGAAGTTGCTGTAACTCAGACATACAATGTCCAATCTGCCCCAAACTTCACATGTTGGATAAGACTCTTGACCTGAACAGATCTACATGCCAATATTCAGTTATAGTCATAGCGCCACCTATTGGCAACAGGAAGTGAAATATTTTACACTGCGACAAACTACTCCTAGAAATTTTATGACATCGATGTTACTTTTGTGGTCAGTCTAATCTAAAGACCTGTGTGATGTTTAGTTGTGAAGATCTTGAGTTTTCGTTAAAAGGCGTGTCCATGGCGCCGTGACGAAGTTCGATGTGTCGCCATGGGAATAAAAGATGTTATAACTCAGGCATAAAATGTCCGATCTTGCCCAAACTTCACATGTGTGATAAGGGTCCTGGCCTGAACAGATCTGAAAGACAATATTCCATTGGGTGTGGCAAAATGGCTCGATAGCGCCACCTATACACTTTCAACTGAGTGCATATACACTTTCAACGGAGTGCACCTCGAGCTATGTTTCACGAACATGTACAAATATCGGCACACACATGTACCACACCAATATCTACAAAAAAGTATCTTGGTACGAAATCCGAATGCCAACAGGAAGTCGGTTATTTAGAATGTTCTCTGCAAAATTGGCGTTGTTTTTGCCATTTTCAGGGGTTGTACTTTAACAAACTCCTCCTAGAGATTCATTCAGATCAACATCAAACTTGGCCAGTTAAATCTAAAGGCCTTTGCGATGTTAAATTGCGAAGATCTTGAGGTTTCGTTAAAGTGGATGTCCATGGCGGCCTGACAAATTTCAATGTTTCGCCATGAAAAAGGAAGTTGCTGTAACTCAGACATACAATGTCCAATCTGCCCCAAACTTTGCATGTTAGATAAGAATTCTGCCCTTAACAGATCTACATGCCCATCTTCAATTATAGTCATAGCGCCACCTGCTGGCAACAGGAAGGGACATATTTTACGCTGAGATAAACTACTCCTAGAGATTTTTTGACATTAATGTATTTTTGTGGTCAGTCTAATCTAAAGGCCTTTGTAATGTTAAATTGTGGCAATCTTGAGTTTTTGTAAAAGAGCGTGTCCATGGCAAAAATGACAAAATTTGATGTCTCGCCACAGGAAAAGAAGTTGTTGTAACTCAGGCATAAAATGTTTGATCTTCCCCAAACTTCACATGTTCGATAAGAGTGCAGCCCTGAACACATCTGAAGGCCAATATTCCATTATAATGAAAGTGCCACCTGCTGGCAACAGGAAGATTGGCACATATATGGAATAAACATAGATATATTCTACTTATATTTATGAGTTTAAACACATTTTTCTCACCGTTCACCTATTTACTAAAGCCACTCGCTGCCGGTGAGCCCGGGTGCGAGGGCCCGTTCATCGCTGCTTGCAGCTTTAATTAGGGCCCGAGCACTGATGGTGTGAGGACCCTCTTGGAATTGCTCCGTTTATTATTATTATTATTATTATTATTATTATTATTATTATTATTATTATTATTATTATTATTATTATTCTCTAAGATGAATCGCATTTTTGAGAGCCTAAACATGCTCGAAAAGTCATGAAACTTTGCACACACCTCAGAACTGGCGAATATTTACGTCTGATATGGGTTTCAGAAGTGGGTGTGGCAAAATGGCTCGACAGCGCCACCTATACACGTTCAACGGTGTGCGCCTCGAGCTACGTATCAAGTACATGTATGAAAATTGGTATGCACATGTATCTCTCCAATACCTACAAAAAAGTCTCTTGGAGCAAAATCCGAAACCCAACAGGAAGTCAGTTATTTTTAATTTTATGAGCAAATTTTGTGTCATTTTTGTCATTTCCATGCGTTGTATTTTAACGAACTCCTCCTAGAGATTAATTCAGATCAACACCAAAGTTGGTATGCCTAATCTAAAGGCCTTTGCGATGTTAAATTGCGAAGATTTTGAGTTTTCGTTAAAGGGCGTGTCCGTGGCGGCCTGGCGAATTTCGATGATTCGCCATGAAAAATGAAGTTGCTATAACTCAGACATACAATGTCCAATCTGCCCCAAACTTCACATGTTTGATGAGACTCCGAACCTGAACATATTTACATGCCCATATTCAGTTATAGTCATAGCGCCACCTATAGGCAACAGGAAGTGACATATTTTACACTTCGACACACTACTCCTAGAAATTTTTTGACATCAATGTCTTTTTTATGGTCAGTATAATCTAAAGGCCTGTGCAATGTTAAATTGTGAAGATCTTGAGTTTTCGTTAAGGGGCGTGTCCATGGCGCCGTGACAAAATTAAAAGTCTCGTCATGGAAATAATAGATGTTATAAATCAGGCATAAAATGTCCGATCTTCCCCAAACTTCACATGTGTGATAAAAGTCCTGGCCTGAACAGATCTGAAGGCTAATATTCCATCGGGTGTGGCAAAATGGCTCGATAGCGCCACCTATACACTTTCAACGGAGTGCACCTCGAGCTATGTTTCACGTACATGTACAAAAATTGGTACACACATGTAACACACCAATACCTACAAAAAAGTCTCTTGGTACGAAATCCGAATCCCAACAGGAAGTCGGTTATTTTGAATTTTCCCTGCAAAATTGGTGTTGTTTTTGCCATTTTCAGGGGTTGTACTTTAACGAACTCCTCCTAGAGATTTATTCAGATCAACATCAAACTTGGCCAGTTAAATCTAAAGGCCTTTGCGATGTTAAATTGCGAAGATCTTGAGGTTTCGTTAAAGTGCATGTCCATGGCGGCCTGACAAATTTCGATGTTTCGCCATGAAAAAGGAAGTTGTTGTAACTTAGACAT